>NW_010297173.1:13979-29004 GCF_000700745.2 Antrostomus carolinensis | reverse complement strand
TGTAAGTTTACACTGCAGGAGTTAATAAATGATGGCAAATTTCTCAAGGCATTATCAAACTGTCTGAATTTGTGTATCTGATTAAATATTTATTAGCCACAGTCTCTTCCTACACTGATTTTTCTTTTCATTTATTGCTTTAGGCCTTACTGTGCAACACTAAGGTGATACTCATGGGCATATGCCCCCAAAAGATAGGCAATCATTATGAAATACCCAACTTCAAAACCACAGGCTGCCTGAATTTTAATTGTTGTTGTTTTTTTTCCTTCAAGTAAACTGCCACAGTATTTAATTACCTTTTCTAGCTCATTTACTTGACCTATATTAAAATTAAATAGAAACAAAATTTCATTATTGAAGCTGATAATAGATATTAATTTCTATTGAATTATGTCCTAAGCTTTTTACACATATATTTACATTCTTCTCATTAGTGTATAAATCTACAAGAAAGTTATTTGTTCTGATTCTTCATTCAGTGTTTACTGTCTTGGTAGAGATCTGCTCTGCATTATTTTCCCTTTCTATAAAAATGTTAGGTGTGCAGCAGATTCATTGCACTGAACTAGTCTGAAACTTTGGAACCAGTAAATGTACCAGTAAGGCTTGTGGAAGACTGACAGTTGAATAAAAATGAAATGTCAATGAAAAAGAAGGAAAAGTGTGCAAATTTCCCAGCCACTCTCAGTTTCAACACTGAGTCACCATTAAATCTTTCAGGTGCAATACCTTGTTTCAATGCAGTTAACTCGAAGGAGGAGGCAATCTGTGCTGCTGACCCAGCAGGAACACAGTGTCCACTGTATTACAGGAGCACTAAGGAATGGTGCATCTCCTATTTTCTCCGATGCCCTATCCTTCAGCACCTTTGAGTAAAGTAGAACTTCCTGGTGGTGGCAGAGATAGCCTAACAATAACCCCTCCTTCTACAATGTTCATTTCAGAGGTTTTTTTTACCGTTATATTGATAGGTTCATAGGATAGAGAATTATCTTCTCGCCTGTGATCAAATATGCTTTGCAACAGGACTTTGCTTCCCTGAGCACTGCACAAGTTGTCAGGATCCCTTTTATGATCTGAACATCTGTGTGGCTATTTTAAAATAGATGGAAAGAAAAAAATATGTGGTTTGCTCTGGAATATATCATATCCTTGGATTTTCTGCATTTCTGTAGGGGCATAAGAAGCTTTGGAGGAACCTGTTTTCAAAAGTTTCACCCTATAAATAGAGATGTATATAGAGAAAAACAGAGGCACTATCTTCTCATTCCATTCTCTTTAATGTCCCTCATAGGTTCTCCATTTACCTCAGAAGACGTAGGCCAAAACTGGCCATGGAAACATTGTGTAAATAATACTGTCTATAATGTACCATGCTCTATAAAATGGAGACATCTTCAGAACTAAGCTACATTGATATACTGCTGCAGAATGCACACAAATGCACAGAGGCAAAATAATTCTGAATTACAGCTTAGAAGAATACACATTTCATAAAGAACAATAGGGAGAAAATCTAAGGAGAGTGCAAAGTCTCAGACTTGTGAGATCTATGTATTTATTTAGATTCATACCAATAGATGAAGAGGTGCCTATGCTGAGCCCTAGACATCCTTGATAATTACAAAAAAACCCATAAACAACAGAAAGAATGAAGCACCCTGAAGCAATCTCTGCCACCCACAGCACTGTGAATTAGACCTTACAGCAACAGAAAATTAAGAGAAACCATGCCTCCTTCGTTCCCTTTCTCCCCAAGCATCCTTTCAAAGAGGAACTTAGGTGCAGGACCACATGATGCATATAATATTGCTATTTGGTGTGAAGGTTTCTGTTAAGATGAAGATTACTCCTTTTTCATCTAAATACTTATTTGTGTTTGAAAACTACATAGAATCAGATTTAATTTTTTGAAAATTATTATCACCTGTTTAGTTAAAGCAGCCAAGTAGAAGGATTTGTAACAAAAATATTAGGACTTAAGCATTTAGTATGAATTAAAATGCCTGAGTTTGAAAGTATCACAAGAAACTACATAGAGTAAAGCTTAAAAAAAAAACCCCAAAAACCCAAACCTGTGGCAATAAACAGGGAACTGACTGATAGCATTAAAACCAGTAGACACTGAGGAATTTGGGTTTTTTGCAGCAAGACTAGAAGGGTTCTATTTCAGTAGAGTCACAACATGGATGAATTGTCAGCAGGCAACCTTCACTCTGAGAACAGAAAGATGACAACATAGTTGCAGCCCATTGCGTAAGCACTTCCTCTTTGTTATCCCAACAGGAAGACACACTGTACCTGTACAGATAACCAACATGAGGAAACAGTAACAGTGGACCAGAACCTGGCCTCAGAATGACAGAGGTAGAAATAAGAAAGATTCTGAGACAAAAGATTGTGCTGTAATTGACTTGTAAAAGGGTTAAAAAGCCAGCCCCAAAACCAGTTCATTGTCAGCAACCAAGAGAAACCTAGGAGATGTAGCAAGGTCTTCATACCAGCCACCACTTGTCCTCCATGCTCATACAAAGGATCTTGAACAGACCACAGCGATCTTGGCCAGACCAGAGATACACACATCTTGGTGCTTGTGAGTATGAAAATACAAGAATGTGCGTGAGTGAAATCCAAGAGAATGAGTGTGAATGACTACAGTCAGCTTTGTTTAAAATAAATATCACCTTCCCCTTGCATGCTGAGTTTTGTTACATTAAATTACTACAAAAGCAGGTTCTTACAATTTCCAGAGACCTGTTTATATTTTATGAAGCCTGCTATACTTTTGTGTCCACAAAGGAAACTAAGACAAATTTTATTCCAATGTCCTTATTCTCCTTTTTTCTATAGAGATAACAATGTGCTTTGCTTTTCATACAGAGATGGAGATATGATAACTACATTACTTTCTCCGCCTGTTTACATATGATACCTCCTCTCTAGGCAGGTTACTAAAGGATTTACGGGACGACTTTCAAAGGTAGAAATGGAAATTTAACTATGGCTATCTAACTCAACTGAGAAAACTACAAGAACTTTATTCTAGAAATTGATAAATACTTGCTTTTCCATAAGGAAAATTGAAAGAAATTTATTTTGTTTTTATTTTCTAATACGAGCCTATGTTTCTAATGCATGCAATGCTGTAACTGCTGTAAAAATGTTTTCACACTGAAGGCTTACCTTTATCTGGACACTTATAATTATGGAAGAAGCCTGAACAAGATGAGGGGAAAAGTAGAATGTTTGATTGTAAATACTTTGGATAAACTGAGGAAATGCAAAGAGGCAAGAGCACTTTTATCTCAGCATTGTCTACCATATTCATTTACAAGTACGATGACTGCATTTGTCACTATTTTGAGACTTAAGTCTTATTTACATATGCTTTTAACCTTTCTGAATGAAAACACCAATGAGTATGTTATATGAATGATAAAATTAACATGGCTAAATATTTTAAATAGAGCTATGTTTAGATTATTTATGAACGTTACATTTAATCTGAACTAATTTTTTATTCCCATTTACACTTTCATTGGGGAGCATTTTTGGTAGCAAAACAATAATAAATTTCATTTTATTTGCTGGAGCTGAGTCTTTACCCTGTGAAGGGACAAAAAAGATGCTGGAAGGAGAGAAGAGAGTTCACCTATGTTTTCTTCTTTTATCCCTTTTAACTGAATCAAAGATCAAATAGGATGTTGAGCTGTTGGATGAAGCCTCTTGCCACCCACTGTTCCAAAACAGCGGGCTACAGGGAATTTGGAAGTTACAGGACTAAGAATTTGCTTTCCATCTATCTCCCATTGGTTTAACAGAATCTCCTGAATTATCAGTTTTCTGATCATTCCTAGAAGAAACCAGCTCCAATAAAAGAACAGGATTGGTTTTGTACCTTTTGCATTGTTCTGGCAACAGAAAAGAAATGGAGAGCTGAACTAACAGGACATATCCTTGGCTGACCAAAGTTTTGCCAAGAGGTGTTGGAGATACAACTGTTCTGGCAATCCCCAGCTGGTGGTGAGATTAGGGAATAAATTTTCAAGCTGTTTTGTGCTAGATGTTAGTGTAGTCAAAGATCAGGAGAATGGGATGACTTAGGTTATTTGGGGTCTTTTCTTATATGGAGTTTAGGCAGACCTAGGATCCCTGCCCTAAATCCTTCGTGGGCACCCAAACCAGGTCTGTGAACTTTGATTATGAGACTGGGCTGACAAAGCACTGTCAAAGTAGCTGGAATAATTCAGTAACTTTTGTTTTCTGTAAGAGAACTGAACTTTATAGGAAGAATTGACTAGAATTCTTAGAGCAAGAGGTACAGAGAGTTTTGAATAAAGACTGAGTTGTCAGGATATTACAGATTCTATAATATATATAATAATACATCGGAAATCACAATTGTTAAGAAAATGTGTAGAAAGCCCAAGTGTGAGGTAGTACATTAGCCAGATTTTGTTCCCATCACTTTCTCCTCTAAAATATGATACCTTGTTGTGGTTTGGTTTTTGTTGTCATTGTTGTGTTTTGGGGGGTTTTTTGGGTGGTGGGGTTTTTTTCTTTGTTTTTGGTTTGGTTTTGTTTGGTTTAGGGTTGGTTTTGGTTTTTTGTTGGTTTTTTTTTTGTGAAGGGGATGTGTTCCTGAGGGGTTTCTTGTGGTTTCTATTCAATTGTATTTTATTTTGATTTTGTAAAGCAGCATTCCACATTGGGGTTTCTCGTGGTCATTTAAAAGCTTCTTTTTTGGCAATGTATAGATGACTGAGTAATTTTGGATAAGCCACACAACACAATGCAAGGCTCTGTAGATACATCTCTGCTTGTTCTGAACCAGTAATCATAGGTGGTAGAAGTCCCTTAAATATAATTTATATTCTAGGAAGAAGGCAGCATTATCATACACTGTCCTCAGCCAAGCTAAGTACACCGAGTAAAGCAGCACACAATCATGATTATGCTGTTTTAAAAACACAGGCTACTATGTGTATCCTTAAGTATACTCTAAATGCAGTAACATAGTTCAGTGACCCTGAGCCTCTGCTGTAGGCATAGCCTAAAATCACAGATGCCTTGTGGAAAATTAAAACTTGTCTTTTGATGGTGCATTACACTGACTTCGTACAGCAGCAAATGATTCTTAAATCTTGCAACACCAGTTTATTCATTCATGGTGAATTTTACTTTGATAAAATCACTCCTGCATATCTTTATTTGTAAAATTCGGGATACCATCAGAGTTCAGGCACTATCACCAAATTTTTCTCTTTGCTTGGAATAACGTCTAGAAAGCTAAAAGCTCATGTTACACTGTGACTGAAAATGTGAATTTCTGTAATTAGGAAGACACACATAGTAACCTTAAATGAAGGTCATATCCGTACAAGGAGATTTATAATGACGGTGACAAGTACACATGCTGCTGAAACATAACCCTCTGAACTATACTGCATAGAAGTTGTAGTAATAATTCATTGGGTTTGTGGGGTTTTTGAATTAATTCAGTGATGGGTGAAATCTCTTATGTCTTGCTTTTATTGTCTCTTAGTGACATTTGCCACATAATTATCATACTTTAATGCTTCATAGGATCTCCCAACTACTGTTCTTGGTAAAATTATTTTCACTGTTGGTCTATAGTATTATGATTGATTCCTTAAAAAAATTAGATCATAGTATTGCAGCACAGACTCCTAATGCCCAAAACTCCAAACTGTAATAGATCAGCATTTCCCAGGTTTCCAACGGAAAGCCTTGTATATTAAGGATTTTTAACTGAAGTTGTATTGCAATCTCAGATTGCTCCCTTCATCAGATGTTTTAAAAGTGCAGTATTCTGAACATCAATGACTATTCGTTATTCTCAGGCAAGAACCTTTGTTTATGTAACTTTGAAGAATAGTGATCAAATTCTATTTCAGGTTAATATTTAGTTCTAAAAATTATTGAAAGTAGAAACTGCTTTGAATCCTCTCAATGCTCACTAAAATACTTGGCATGCTAGCCATTGATACCTTGTTCTTTGTTATTTCTAATTGTATCTTTTGAAATTATAGATATTCCAGCTATAAACAGTATTATTTTGCCTGTACTGAACTTAAATTAACACATTAGATATATTTTCCTTTGAAACTGTTCCCATAAGTTAGGTAAGATCAAGTCTGAAAAATCTTAAAAAAGTTTCTCAATGATTGTTCTAGTTGTATACATTTCTGTGCTATTACATGGAACAGTATGGATTTAAATAGCTTGTCTTGCCTTAATTTTAATCTGCATTTGAATGTTTACTTGAGGACATTGATCATACTATCACAAATAGAAAAAACAATATCTTTGGTGAAATGTATGAGCTGTGCTAATTAATATATAGATTTCATAGTGCCTCACAAAGGAGCAATTACTGAAATAGTTCAGTGCATCAGATAAAAAAAAATGTTTAAAACAACAGGTTGAAATATTTGGGTTATGAAGCCCTGAAAGAGTTAAGACAACAATCTTGAAATTAATTGTTAAAATTCATCCAACATAGAATAGTGAAAAATATAGTCCCCTCAGTGGAACTAAGAGCATGACAAAAAAGGATGAAAATTATATCAGGTCAGAACTTGCAAGTGCACAGACCTAGGAGCTTTGGAAGTATCTTCTCAGAATTAAATAATTTCAAATGTTTCCATTTACTGTGATATAGCAAACAATGTCTAAAATCACCACTTCTCTTAAAGAGAAGCTCTGCAGTGGATAATGTTTTATAAGACACATTATTAATTCAGTTTATTACTTGAAAACTGTTACATTTATGTGTATCAGAATGCTGATATGAGTTCTCTAACACTACTTGAGTTACATATTTTCAAATGAGCTAAATTGTAATACTGGCAGTTAGTTTTACTGAGACTTGAGAGACTGAAGGAATACAACTTGTCTGGTCCAAAACCCATGGCACACTTACACCGGGTGTATCTGGTGTCTGCATGTTTTGTTTTTTTGAGTTGGATCCTAAAGGGGAGGATTTTTGTGTTGCAGTCCATGACTGCAGAAGAAGCAGCAAATGGAGAGAGTGATCCAGAAGTACTGTAGGAATATGTTCTCTGACATTTCCAGCCTCAATCAACTCTGACCAGTCTTTAGCTCATATTGGCCAACTGTAGACCCACTTGCAAAAGGAAGATCGCAGCCATTGTAGACACAGGTTATCTATGACAATTCAAAGCCTACACACCATGGAAGATCAATGCAACTGTATGACTGCAGCCAGCAGGGTACTGTGGTAGCATGCAGCTTCCAGTAAAAAAAATGGGCTGGTAAGGGCTACTTCAGATGTCTCTACATAATTTTTCACTGTGATGCAGACATCTCAAGGTCTTTTTTTAAACAGGAGTTTAGGGTATTGCTTGATGAATGGAAATGTTGCCATTTTAAAACTTTTCACTTCCTTTCCTGGGAATTATTGGTGACTCAGCTAAGATTCAGCAATGAAATGTGTGTTCCCCATATCCTTTTAATGGAAATTTTAACGGGTTTGCTTAAAGTTTAAGTAAACCCATTTCACTTTGCAGTGAAATCAAGCGAGGATCAGTCACAGAATCACAGGATGGTAGGGGTTGGAAAGGACCTCTGGAGATCATCTAGTCCAACCCCTCTGCTAAAGCAAGTTCATCTACAGCAGGTTGCATAGGACTGCATCCAGGCAGGTTTTGAATGTCTCCAGAGGAGACTCCACCACCTCTCTGGCAGCCTGTTCCAGTGCTCTGGCACCCTCAGAGTAAAGCTTTTCCTCATCTTCAGATGGAACTTCCTGTGTTCCAATTTGTGCCCATTGCCCCTTATTCTGTTGCTGAGCACCACTGAAAGGAGTCTGGACCCATCCTCTTGACACTCACCCTTTAGGTATTTATAAGCATTGATAAGATCCTCTCTCAGTCTTCTCTTCTCCAGGCTAAACAGACCCAGGTCTCTCAGCCTTTCCTCATAAGAGAGATGCTCCAGTCCCCTAATCATCATTTAAATCATTATTTTTTTTCTTTCGTGATTCACTGTGATGTTCTAATTGCTGTGGTACTGCCCTAAATTTGCAACAGGTGAGTCCTTTCAGATCCTTCTTTGCTGTTTACAGCTTCACTGATATTAAATCTTTGGGGAAGGAATATTCCAATTTAGGTTACTGAAAATGGTCCAAAGACATTAGAAAGTCTGAAGAGAGTAGTGTGAGAAGTAGATGTCTAATGTAAAGGCATATTAAGAGGCAAAAAGATTAATAAAACTGGAAGACTTTATTCAGCAGAAAAATGTCTTTTATATTGTTGTGAAAGGTTATGGATGTCTTCTATACTTGGCAGAACTAATGGCTAGGAGTCAGGCGTGGCTGAAAGGTATTATGCATGTGCAAGATTCTTGGAGAAAACCAATCGAGAATGGAAACTTCATTAAAATGACAGCTTTTTTTAATCAGTCCCCTTCACAGCTGTCTTATTCAAAGGGTACAAGAATTATAGCTGACCTTCTGGATTTAAAAATGACATTTAAAAATATGAATAAAGTACAAATTAATCCAGTTATAAAAGGAAAATACTTTATATAATTTCTTTGCCTTTGGTACTACTGTTTTGCAGTGATAACCTGTCTCAGTTGAAATCTGTGGGAATTTACAATTGATTTTAACTCAGTAAAATATGCCATCTTCTGACACTGGGAAAAGACTGACTGAAGAGCTTAAGGTATCTATTGTACGGTTTTATTTTTGGAAACTATGCAAATAGAGTTCCTGATGCATTCTAATCCAAAACTAACATATAGTGGGCCTAATTTTTGTGTTTGCCATAAGTAGCTTTCCCACACTCTAGTGGCTAGGATGTACATTTGGGAAGTAGGAGGCATAGATTTGAATTTGCACAGGCTAAGAGAAAAAAACATGGTTGTTATGCTTTTGAACAGATTAGCCTAATTGCTGAGTTCTTGTGAAAAAGCCAGCTAGGTTCCAGAAAAAGTGAGTCCCGACTAATTAAGTGCCTGTCTTCAGAAAACTGTTCCAGTTTGTAGAGCCCACATGCATAGAGATCCTCTACATGCCACGCTGTCACTGGTATGTTTGGTGGGGTTTTAGGCTCATTGCTATGCACACAATGGTTTATTGGCTGGAACTGGGTATAACCCCCAAACTCACATAAGGGTTTTTGTGGGTCAGAGTTTTTTATTTGTCTTTGTTTACTACTGAGGGGAATCTGGGTACCTAACTGTGACTCCCTGGGTCATCCTCTTAGAGTCAACCACCTGAGTTTTTGCTGCTGCCTAAGCTTGAAATACTTTATCCCTTTTGTTTCTTCCTAAGTTAATACCCTTGCTTTAAGGAAACTGTTTTGTCACTGCTTAATACTACATTTTGTTGTTCCACCAAAAAAAAAAGTCTTGTAAGTGCTGTAAATAAGTCCAATATTAACTGTGATAATCACAGCTGATGTGGTAGTAACAGTTGTCCAAGGCCTAGTCTAATAATGGAAGAATAAACTGGAATCAGTCCTTTGATTGTTGTCTCTGCCACATTAACCATGTTAGTGCTGTCACAAATTAATTTGTAACAGATACTGGGCCTGGCTGGAAAATTTCTGATGGAAATTTCCATCAGGCAGTATTGGTTTGTCAGGAAAAAAATGAAAATGTGGTAATTGTGATCAATCTTTTGAATGAAATCAGACAACTTTTTGATGAAACCAGAACTGACCACACTGGCTCCTTGGTAGCTTATGGGCATTTGCAGAGCCAGGGACTGTGTGTTATCCAGATTCCCAGATAGCAGACTAGTCTGTTTTCCAATCATAAAAGCACAAACCTTGGCTTTTTAAAGTCCCCAGTAGCTTTAATGGAGGGTACTTTTTGGAGTCATTTTATCAGTGGTCTAGGACAAGAGATTCCAAGGTGTAATCTAAAGGCCATGGTGAATAGTAAGTGGTCATGGAGTGCAAGAGAATTCTCACCTAAAATCTTTTGAAACTGATATATTCCAGCTTCTGCAATGTGAAATCTCTTACCTAAGAAGAAAAATGTGGAGTTTTAATTATTTTTTTCAAAAGTCTTTAAGGTAGAGAAAAGGCTGTTGGATTTTTTCCCTTCTTATGGGTGGATTTTAATTTTTAACAGTGCAATGCACTAACTCAATTATCTTAACAGAATTTTATAACTGCCTCCTTCATGCTGTCCTTGATAATTACAATCATCACCATCAGTTTTGTGAGCTTGTAAATGTGCAGAGATTTGTGCCTTATCTCCTCCCACCAATTGTGTCCAGCAATATCTTTAAGAAGGCACTGGGGAATGCTAAACAGAAATCTGTATTTTCTTAGAATATGCTCTAGCTAAATTGCAAAGAGCATTAACTTTTCCTCTCTTGCTTGCTTCTATCGCGTAGTCTTTTACTAAGAGGATGCTTAGTAAAAAAAACGAGACAGGCAAGAACTGCTCTTGCATTACAGCTGCAATATCTGTAAGAGGAAAGGGAAATTCCTCCTCTTTTTTAAGCAACGTGTATAATGACAAATGCATCACTTATCAGTATTGAAGGTTTAATGTCAGTAGTTAAATCAGCTGATAAACTATGGAGAACTTTTTTTAAAAAAAATCTGAATATAATTATAACCAAGGTATACAAGCTGCTATATTGAGAACACATTCTGCGTTATTTTGTTCTTTCATGAAGCAACAGTAGAAAATGGGAGGAAGGAATCTAAACCCACAAACCATTAAGTCATAGTTCCATCAACTTCCATTTATAACTAAGTTTGATGCGGTGAAAGTCAGTGTATACAATGGAGATTACCCCAGTGTGAAAACAGAGCTTGATTTTTTCATTTCCTTATCTTTCATCGAAACCATTGTACTAGTGCAGAAGTGTAAAATGTTATTGTATTGATTTGAGTTTCTGTACTACCTAATCAGCCACAAGCCAGCAGTGTGTTGTAATGACAGCAGGTCAGAGCATCAGGTGTCCATTGTTTCTAATACTCTCTCTTCCAAAAGGCCTATTTGTGCCTATAGCAGCAGATGCACTAATTTTTGCCAGCTAAACTGTATCATTAAACTAGTGTTTCTCAAACTCCTTACTGACAAAAACTCTGGAACATCATTGAAGACTTGATTAAGTTTCAGATAAATATTTTCTCTTCTTTTTGCTGATTTAGGGCTACAAACTCCAGTCATTGTTCTTTTTCCAGTAAAGTGCAAGAGATAATTAAGGGGAGCATAGACGTCTGAAATATTGAGTACAGCTTGCTACATGTCTTAACAAAGTTTATTTCAATGTGAAACATTTGCTCATCAAATGCAGATAATTTAAACTATTCTAGGTCTAACTTTAGATTAAAATTTGTAAAAATTAAAAAAAGAGAAAGGGACCATAAAGTAGTTTACACCCAAAGTGTGACTTGCCATAAAAAAGTAGAATAGTTTTGGATTTCTAACACCTTCCCACTCAAAAATCTACCCATTTATTGCGATGAAACAACTGCCCCTATTTACATAAAAGTTTCAGTATCTTGGCTTGACACGTTTTTCAAACTAGCAAAGCCTTGATCCATACACATTATTTTTCTACATAGCTCCCATTTTTCATAATTGCATAGTAATTAATGCTTTATAAACAAACTGTGGCAACTGTATTTTTTGCAGCAGAGATGACAGAGTTGTGTTGCTGCGTTTGGCTTTTTAGTCTAAAGCCATTTTAAAATAGTTAATGGAATTTCATTTTTCATCCTGATATTTAAACCATGATAAATTTCCCTATTAAAGATCCCTGACATTCTTACATGACAGTAGATGAAGCTGAGTGACACAAGCCTCTGCCCTCTTGTGGCAGATCAGGTTGGTGAAGTAAGCTCACAAGAGAATATTTTCTTTAAATTCAACAGTTTCTATAAAATGATAAAAAGTTTTAAGGGTTTAGTTCTGCAGGCACTGAAATCTTCATCTACTGTCATAGTTTCAAAATGACTGGCCTTTCTGATTCGGCTGTGCCATTCAAACTCTGCTTTGAACACAGGTATTTAAAAAAAAAAAAAAAAAAAAAAAGAGTCCCTGTGCTATGGGTAAAGCTCTGCTTGCAAAATATTGCTCAGACATTCTGCAACTTCTCTGCTGAGACTAACTAAGCTGGTATGTCATTGTAAATATCCTAGCATACCCTGTCTACAACAGACAAATCATCAAATACAGGAATAAGCCTTAACAGTTCAGTGCCATCTTCTAAAGATACCAGAGAGAGTTAACTGAGTGGCTATTTAATCAAGGTGTACTTCAATACAAATGTTAAACATTTGTGCCTAAATGCAGTCGCATCACAAGGAGCCTAGGGAATGTAATTTGGGCAAGGAAGAAACTTTTTCCTTCTTTGTTGCTCTAGCAGCAAAGTATTTTTCAGGCACTTGCTGATTCACAGAATCACAGAGTCACACAGAATCACAGAATGTCAGGGATTGGAAGGGACCTCGAAAGATCATCTAGTCCAATCCCCCTGCCGGAGCAGGAACCTAAATGAGATCACATAGAAAGGCGTCCAGGCAGGTTTTGAATGTCTCCCGAGAAGGAGACTCCACAACCTCCCTGGGCAGCCTGCTCCAGTGGGCAGCCTGCTCCAGTGAACAGCCAACTCCATTTCTTATTTTGAGCTTCTGACATAGGTTTGTGGGTGCTTCACAATGAAAATCAAAAGTATAGTAATAGAAAGAGAGGAGGGGCACAGTTGTGACCTGGAGTAGAGGGTCATGAGAAATCTGTGGAGACAAGCTAAGAAGCTCTGGGTATATCATAAATCCATAACAATAAATGAGTGATAATGGTTAAAATGTAGAAGTACAGAAAAATGTAGCTAAGGGAGACATGTCAGGTTTTGCTTGTCTATGCAGAGCTGCTCTTCTAATTCACTCTTGGAACCAGATCAGAAGGGTCTTTTTAGCTCAAATTCAGTATAATAAAGAGAGACTTTCTGAGGGAAGAGAGAGATGATAAGAAATAATCTGTAAAAACAAACACACAAACAAACCCCTCCAAAAAAACCCACCAAACCTGACCTTCCATGTTCAGCAAGTAGAAAAATAAGCTCAGGCTAAGTATAATGTTGTAGTAATGTATTCAGTATCTTGGAACTTCAATGCTTTAAGATCAGAAATCCCATCTATTTAATAAGAAAAATGTGACATTCATTTAGCAGTTAATTGTTTTTGCTGTAATGGCAATATGTACAGGTATAAGAGACTGTCACTTAGGTTCTGAGTTCAGTAGTACAGAGATCTCTCCCCCAGATGCCTTAATGACCACAAGGTACTATGATGTGCTACGTAGTTAAATACTAGCAAATGTATCCACCATAAATAAAACCATATGAAATTCAGATATCAGATTGATAAAGAAAACTGGCTGTAAACAAGGTAGCACAAAAAAACAACTGAGTACGAATTAAAAATAGGAATGTAAAAATTACCAGTTCTTAAAGCATGTAAGGCCAGATTAACAATGTAATAACATCTGTCTATCTATTTGTAGTGCAGTGTCTGCTGAATGTCCTAGCCAGTCAATACCAGGGAATACTCTAGGAATCAATCAACAGAATGCTATTGAACTGGGGATGTATCAGGAAAAACAACAACAAAAGGCAAAAGGGAGGACAATGGAGCTTTTGGCATGTGTTTGGCAGAATCTCAGCTTTAGTATTTCTGCAGTTCTCTGTAATGGATGGCACCTTTTCTATCCAACCTTGCTACTCTGCCTTATAGAGTTTAAGAGATCTTGACACCAAATTTCTTATCTCCCAAAAAAATAACAACAGAAAGGAAAAAAAAAAAAAGTGTGTGTGCACAAAGACTGAAAATACACAGAGCCCTGTCTCACAGAAGAAAACAAGAAGTGTGAGTGGGTGTTGGGACTGGGAAAGCCCTGCCCAGACATGAGAGAATGGGTAGGAAAGCTGCAGAGAGAGGTGAATGGGAGAGCAGGGTAAAGCCAGGAATTCCTGGTGTCTGCAGTGAACTCGGCCTTAAAAAAATTATTAGGATTATTGCTGCCTTATGCATTTAATTTAATAAAAAAGAAACATTGTGGATTAGCATCCATGTAGTTGTGAGCATATTTATTATTAAAACCCACTTCTTCATGTCCTTTGTGTACTGCTTCCATGATCAGACAGCCTACCATTTCTCAAACATGTTTTGAAAGACTTGTGAATATTTGCTTACAGTAGCACGTATTTAACATTTAAGCACTTTCAGCAACTCTTTGAAACAATTAGTTCATAATGAGCAGCTTCCATGCTAGCAAACTATACTGAAATGCTTATTAAAAACTTTAAAATGTTAAGACTCTGACTTTAACAAGAAAAAGGCCACACAATCATCAGCTCATTCTCAAGAGTCTTTTTGAGGTGTTGTTTCTATAAAGCAGAAAATAATTGCTGCGAGGAAGTTCCATTTCACTGTAAGCTTTTGTGCCAGGGTGATGTCTGAAGGGACATCAAAGCCTGCTGAGGTTGAGTGCTTTATGACAGATTCCTGAAACATCATATGAGCAGAGCTTTGACATGATACATCGTAAAAGTTATTTGGTATTTTCTTGGGCTTCTTCATGAACCTTTATCTCACTTCCTTTATCATCATCAGGCCCAAGGTGCTACCTTGCCAACCTAGCTGTGAAAACAAGAGTTTGACAAGATACTAAAGCCAGGAAAGAAGGGAAGACAGAGCAATTGTTTCCTGGCACCAGCTGTTCCAGAGAAGGGGACTGGCAATGAGGTCTTGCTACAGGGGTAGACCATCAAAAAGAGGAACTTCGTTCATAAGCAAGACTTCTCTTTGTGTTTCTTGACCACAGAATAATGTGGCCAATATTTGAGAAGTCTAACTTCTTGAAGCTGCCCTTGAAGAATCAGAAAAGTTTCTTTGTGGAGATCACTCCCTCCCCAGAGATCCCAGGAGTCTTAACCACCCCCTAACCTCCACCCCCCCCCCCCCCCCCCCCCCCCTACAAAAAAAGACTTTGAATTCATAACTTT
>NW_010297173.1:0-13967 GCF_000700745.2 Antrostomus carolinensis | reverse complement strand
ATTAAAATTCAGCCTTGGAATTTGAATGCTTTAGTTAGCTTAACCACAAAGATAGAAATGGAAATAAATAAATTTTTAAAATCTCTCCTTCTTTCCCCTAAACCTCAGGCCATTTTATTTTTGCCTTGAGATGTAAACTCTTGTCTAAATGATCCTAATTTATAGTTTGCAACTTGTGGTCACTTTGCAAAATGGAAAAATACCTAGAACGGACTTACTACAGTTCATTTCAACTATTCTACTAAGAGGTATTGTTTCACATCAAATATGCATAAGAGGGAGTTATTGAGAGGTTATGACAAATTTAGAAAGCAACAATGCTGTCAAAAATATATGGTGTACATGTGCATAATTGTTTAAAGCCTACATTTTAATTACTATTTTTTTTAATCCATACATCTGCATTCTTAAAGCTGAATGTAAGTTTTCAGGATGTCAGTGCCTGGAAGGCCCGTCTGACACTGTCTCTGTTGCAGTGGGGGCTGTGAAATTACATAGTATGAGATGTTGCATGCCATGAAGAGCTGATACTTTAGGTAGACAGGGTGATGAAAAAAATCTTATTTAGGGATTATAGATGAAGAAGTGAGGGCCAGATGGAAGAAATGTCCTTTGTAAGGCCACATGGCTTTCCAGCCAAAATAAGAAATAAACCATGTTCACATGCTCTATCCTCTGCAAATTTTGAGTCACTTCAGTTGTTTACTCAATAAAAATCACTCAAAGCCTTAACAACTGGTATGAGTTACCAGTATTCTTTAGCAGAATGTACAACTTGGTACTTGTACTCAGTATTTCCTGGCATAGTCAAGGGGAGTTTTATCATTCTTTGAAATAATAATAGGATTTCAGCCATTCAGTTTACCACAAATGTTATTAATCTGCTAATCTATGAAAAGAAATGAAAGCTTTTCCAGCACAGAACTTCACTGATTGTTCAGAGTTTGAAATACACCCTTGTTAGTTTTGTACCTACCCTGATACCTTGGAACCAAAAATCTCTACACCCACACAGTTATTCTCCCCAGAATCAGATCCTTGAGAATTCAAGCATCCTATATAATACATCTGCTAGTAGGATGTGGAAACTCAAGGCCATTAATCTGTTATTGATAGGCCACTTGGTCCAGAAGTAGCTAACAAGAAGTGATTTTTGTCATGACTTCAGCGGCCTTGTGCATGTAGCTTAGATACTTCACTCCAGCATTCTCTACCTTGGTTGCCTTTGTCTTATGTATGTGAATTGCAATCCCATAGATCATATTCTGTGCTATTGAAAGATACTGTATTTATGAGGACGCAATGAAAACTTAGAGACATTCATTTATAAGAAAGACCCGGGGTGCAGATTTGGAAGTACCTCCCTTTTTCCTTCATGTTCAAACACATTTTAAACACTTATAAAATATGCATTGAGAATCACAGTGATAAAATGTTCCTTCACAGTTTCTAAATAGACAAAAGAGTTCTTGCAAATTATGCAGATTTTAAAGACATAAATCAGATAACCAATGTACCTTCAGTATACCTTGTTTTTCATGATTATCTACATAATTGGCATAATTGCCCATTGTATTCAATGCATTTTAGTAATATTTTAATTGCTATTATGTTCCTGAAAATGTCATATTTCTAGTCACTGTCAACAGTAACAGATGGCATATGTGCTTGGTATCATAAATTATATATCATATCAAAGAAAAATATCACTTTATCCTTTGCTAACTTGGCTAATTTTTCTGGGGAAAAAATACTTTTAAAAAATTTATATTGTAAGTATCTAAGTATTGCTTTAGATCATGGTTTTGCATACATAATGAAATTAACATCTGTGAATAAATTGAGCAAAATGACCCAAATCAGAACTTGACCAAAATGCCATGTGAATATTTACTTTCAACTTTGATGCCTGCTTCCACAGCAGATAGAAAAATAAGGCACATAATAATAATTTATAAAAACACAATAAGAAAAATAAGCTTTGGTCATATTCAGCAAAAATTCTGAGATTAGTTCTCCTTCCACTGTTAAGTATATTTATATGAGCTTTTAAAGGCAAACATGTTTTCCCTGAAGCAACATGAGCCAGTTTTCACTAAATATGAGCCACCCTGCAGCTATGTAGCTTCAGTAGCCCATCACTAGGCATAGCTACAACATCTTATATCACAATAATCCATAGCATCTATTTTAAAAATTATTTCCTCTAATCAGCTCAAAACGTAGGCAGACTGAAGTTGCATCTGGTGTGAAAATATAGCGTAGCTATTTCTTTTGTTAACATTATCTGCTTTAGTGTGTTATTCACTAGGCCTGGACTCAGTCTTTTAGTTAGTTCTAATGAGAAGATTTCTACTTCTCTGGCTGGGACTTTTTTGTATCGAGTCCTCTGGATACATAGGACAATGCTGCATATCCAAAACTGTCGAGCATCCAGAGAAAAAACAAAACAAAACAAAACTTCTTATGTTTATGGGTTTGACATATGTTTAATATAGTTAAAACTTCTGTATCAACAAATAGTTAACAAATGACATACATGCAAAGCTATCATTGCTGTTAGTGGCAGATCTGATGAATAAATGATACAGCATAGAACACGAAGATTTTTGTTGGCTTGCTTTGAAATTATTTTAGAACAGTTACTGTTTTAAAGAATGCTATGACATAAACCCCCACTAAAGTTACAGAGGATGCACAACCATCCTGCTCCCCAGACCAGCTTTGATCCCCAGTCAGAGTCTTGTATCCCCAATGACAACTGACTGCACTTACATTTTGGAATCTCCAGAATGCTTTCTGTGGAGGACTGATCTGAGTTAGAGTGCGGGAACCATTTCTTGGAAGTGAACTCAAAAAAGTTGAAAAGAACATTTTATTTAAAACCTCCAAAACTGAGCTAGGGAATGACTGAAGATAAATTTTAGGAAAGGTTAGGGGATTTTGTGCTTGTTATATCTTGCTTGTATAAAGGCACCATAAGACCCAGATTATGTAAAGAGAGTTCACAAAAAGAGGTTTGCTGTAACAAACAAAATTTTGAAAAGGTGACTCTAGTTTTGATGTCTCAAATACTGAATACTTAGTATAAGAGTATTATATTTATATTGGGTTATTATATTAAGTATATGCTTATACCTAGTAGGGGATTAGTACCTACACTTACCACATCAACAGCAGCTGAGTTTTGAAAACACAAACCACTCAGAAAAATCGGGCCCCAGTTTTGCATAGGCTGGACATGTCAAAATTGAAGGCATTATTTTAAAATCTTTGTAATTATCTTTACCTGTAGAGTTAGTAAGCAATTAAGTCTATCTGAAAAAAATTCTGATGCAAACAGATCATTATTTTTTGTGTTAACCTGCGTGGTAGCCCTTACCTACGAAGTGCTATGTCTTAACAGTGAAGGATTTATTTTGTTCATATGCCTTTATTTTGGTTTTTAGAACATTGTGTGTACCTAAAAACACTGGAATACAATTATTCTTTGGTTTTTGGGGAGGGAGGTCTAATTAAGCAAGTCTCCACTATTACAGGCACAGCTGTGAAAGAATTGAATGTGACATGAGTTATGTATCCTGAACTGAAGGCAAGATTGCTCAAAAAAAGATTGTTTATTGTTAGAGAGTAGAATCCACGACAAAAGAAGAATACAGATACCACTATTTTCTTGTTTTAAGTGATTTCTTTTTTTTTTTTGACAAGTATGGTAAGTTGTTCTTTTAATGTCAACCTGTTCTTTTAAAGACTAAGATCATTACTGGGTAAGCTTCCTTGAATGGTTAGAGTCTAGTAGAAGTAGATTCTATTTAGTTAAAATATCCCATAGTGCTCTGATGCATTAAAAGGACACAATTAATGTATATACTTTCCAAGAAAAAAAAAATCTAACTGAAATATCAAAAACTATCACAAAGACACCAAATAACAAAAACTAAAGTCAAAGGCCACCCTGTTTTTTTTAATTACTGCCATTTCCTCAATTCCCCACCTATAATAAGTTTGTATTTCCTTGTTAATCTCTTTTCTGATATTTTGTAGTTAGGCTGTTTCAGGGAGGACAGTTTGCCTCAAAGAGATATCGATCTTGATTTTGTGATGCAAATCTTAAACACGTCAGGTGAATGTTTTCAACTTCCTCTGTCATGGGTAAATGGCAAAGTTTCAGTGGACTTCTACAAATGTAGGTGCAAAAGTGAGAGGTCCATTTCATGATACATGTGTTAACAACTGAACATGTTTTCAACAGGAAAGCAGGACTTCAAGAAGCTGAGACCTCCTAACTTTAAAATCTGCACTGTATTAAAGGACCTGTAGCAGATTCATTCTCCAGGCTAGTATAAAATGGAGTTAGCCTACAAAGTAGTTTGTGAGCTGAACCAAGTGTAACTAGGTCACTTAGAAGTATTACAAGTATGTTTTTTTCATAATTTTATGTTTAGAACTTTCCACATTTCCTCAGATTCATTTAACCCAGAATTATTATAGCTACATATGTGAAAATGAAGGCCAAATTACTTTATATATTCAATTAAATAATTTGCCTTTTAGATATATTTCTTTATTTTTAACTCTGGGCATTTCCTTTTAAATGTTTTGTTGTTTTTTTTTTTTTCCTTAAGACTTATCTGTTACCAAGCCTTTTCTTCAGCCAAGGACTTCAGCATTTCAGGCCATGGAGCAAAACTGATGATTTTTTAAAATTTAATTAAATAACTGACAACTCAACCATACAGATAAAGGAACTTTAAATGGCCTGAACTTTACAGACATGGGGAAGCAAGCAGGAGGAAACACATAAAAGATTGAGTGAATAAGATAAAGGTATGGGATATGATTATTGTTAACATAGTCATCTATCAGTCTCTGTTTCACTTGGCTGATTGGTAAGACTTCACATTTTCCTTTGAAAATAGTAGATTTACCCTGTTCTTTACATTAGTCTCTTCCATATCTTTTACTGTCATCTCTTAAATCATTGTGAATTTTTATCCTGATAAGGGGATAATGACCATTCCATAGTGTCTGGATAAATAAAATCCCACCTAACATTTTCTGAGCACCTACATAAACAAAGCTAAGTTTAAATGCAACTTTCAGAAAACCAACCAACCAACCAAAATTGGTAAGGTATTTCTTAACAGACTACCTTGTTCTCATTTTCCTGTTTATGAAAAAGGATGAAAATCATTTGCCAAAAAAGCCTAAACTGGAATTGTACCCTCTTAAGTTAAGTTGCAAAGTTTTGACATCTTTTTATAGTCCTTATAAAGGGCCAAGTGCAGTCCTTCAACTATAATCCCATAAATTCATGGGTCACCCTTTGCCATTTCCTGCATTCTGAGCTTCTCTACGAGCTATGTTTGTAGATTCATTTGGAGCTATGAGCTTGTATCCACTTCCCAGTGCCACTCAGAAAATTTTACTTGATTCATAGAGTTTGATTCCCCATTGTAAAAGTGTGTGCATCTGCCATGGTTGTTTTAGGAGCACTGAGAAGAATACATCTCCTTTCCTTCAAAGCTTCATGTCAAATTATGTCATGCAGTACATACAAAATGAACTGCTGATATCAAGGCAAAGGTTGTCCTGTAAATTATTTTGACATGGGTATATTTCTTCAGATTTACTGTAATGCATTTTACCTGAACAATCTTCTGGAACAACAGTGGCAAGGATAGTAACTTTTTAACTGTGCTATCTGAACTCTGTTCAGAAGAGATCTAAGAGTAAGTGACAAAGTTGTAATAGTCTAATGACTTATCTACATTATTATTACTACTATTGGCAAAGAACAGAAAAAGAAAAAATTCTATCATACATGGATTTAATGAGCCAGCTAAGGTTATTCAGTGTTACCACAGCAATCAGACTGACTGTATATAAAATACTTTTCCATGAATATTTTTTCAGCCTGAGGAATAATCAGTTATGCATCAATGTAGACTGACTAACCAGTCCATGTGTCTTGCATTACAGACTAAACATAGTGTTTTAAATCCCTCCCTTTGAAATCATTATTGCATCTGGAGTTCAGCAGTGTGGTAGATAATAGCAAATCCCAGGAACTGGGGGGCTGAAACTCTGTAACAGTTGCTTCAAAATCCAGGAGTTTAATGTATGATGAATGGCTATTTATGGTTTGGATAATATCATCAATGTAAACAGCAATTTATGGCATAAAACCTGTCAGGTTTCTACCTTGATTTTCCAATCTAGTACTGAAAACAGCAGTGAGGGTCAATTTCCTTCTTCACAATATTTGTAGAATTACTGGAGAACAAATGATTGGCAACTATGAACTAAAAGGAAATAAATACATTGAGGATTTGTGTTGACACACATGTAGCACATAAAGCTATTGATGCAGAGTGGAAGATAGATTTCCCTGATGTCAATGGGAATTTTGCTACTGGGTTCCACGTAGCCAACATTTCACTGTCACTACACAGAGTTTGGCTATTTTTACCTTGAATTAATGTACAGTTCATCTGCTTTTCTATCCCTCCCCACTCATTTTCTCCTCTTCCTACTCTCCATCCCTCCTTACCTCTCTTTGGTTCCTGTTCTATATCTGCTGCATCTGCCAGGCAGTTAAATTTTAAAATAGCTTTTCCCTTTGAAGTGCTAATGCCAGCACTGCTATTTCTATAGCAAGTAACTTCACTGACTGTTGTGCTTTTACTCTTTGTTTTATGTGTTTGTATGTGCAAATGTAGGGTGTTAAGTGATTTTAACAGTGAAGAGCTGGAAAAAAATGAGATAAAGAAAAAAAATCTCCTAATTAAGTTTTATAAATAAAAGTTAAATCCCAGCTGCTCCACCTCAGGCTGTGATTTTGACAGATCTCATGAGCTAAGCAGGTCGAACTTGGTGAGTAATTAGATAGGAGATCTCTGAGGAAAACCCAGGGTGCTGTATGGGGTGGCACTGAAGATTCAGTAGCTGACTGTTCCTTTTCAGTAAGTGTTCAATCATTGCTTGTGTTGTTCTTTCTTCATTCAGTCCATCAGTGGCTATTAAACATGACAAGCCTGTACAGAACGTGTGTTGCAGAAAACACTGTTTATTGCCAGAAGGTAGGAGGATGATCTTCTGAAAGCACTACTTTGTACACACACTGTTTTTATAGTCTTTAACCATGTGCTAGTGGCCGAGGAAAGGAAAGCAGATGACCTGTCCATTGGCTACAGAATACTGGACCTTTGATCAGTTCCAGCACGCTGTTTTAATAGCCAGATTTTTTTTGTATATTGAGCACTTGAGCAATCACTGCTGTTTTCTTCAAGATGGTTCTTCTTGCTGTTTAATACGTATCTGTGTGTTTATTTTAAACATCAATACTTACCTTATTTACAGTAATGACCAACTGCCTCAATGTGACCATTATACAATATGCTGTACATTTATGTAGCAAAGTAATAAGAAAAAAAAAAAAGGCATTTCATACTTGGATGTTAAAGAGTCCAGGAGTCCGTACTGATACTGTGAGATTTAGAAAACTCAGAGGTGTCCATTTTAAATATTTATGTTTTGTTCTTTCACACTGGGAATGTTTCATTCATGAGTGTGTTGCATCTTCCACATAAGCTGTTTCATTTATTTACAGGTATAGGAAAAAACCTCACTGATTAATAATGAAAACACCAGTTACGTGTGCACCGAGAAAATTAATCATTAGCACTATCTGGATTATCCTCAAGGTTTGCTTTGGGAGAGATAATGTGAAATAACTGTTTCCTGGTCTGTATAAGTCAGGAATGTACTCATACTTCAGTGAGTTGAACAGTAGGTCAAAGCTTGATGGGTTGTCCTCTTGTACAGCTGTTTCTTTGAGCTGATCCTGTTTGTTTACAATAAACTACAAAATCCTATTTCCCTGAACAAGGCGATGGAGTTTTCCTTCACTGCTTGCTCCAAGCCACTGTCAGCCCACCACCCCACACTCTCTCCTTTCCTAAGCCTTTTTCAAGGATCCAGGGGCATATTTAAAAGATACCTGCCTACATTCTATCTTATTTTTTCCTAAACTTGCTGGAGAGGAGCAGGTGTGTTGAGGAGGCTACAGACACCTAAATCTTCAGATAAAAGTTGAGAATTAGTTTTTTTTCTCCTGTATAGGACTGTCTTTTTGATTTAGCAGGTCTTTGGGGTATTTGAATGTTAGCTAGATATATCAGTTTCAGCTCCCAAAACATAAATATTTCTTATGAACACCTTAAAGGAAGGTGTAGGTCTGAAAATGTGAGGGGGGAATTATGTAAATGAATTAATAATGGTATGTATATTTATATCTGAGATACATCACTTTAATAACAGCATGTATATTTACATCTGAGATTTATCACTTTCACACAGCTTTGTTACTGTGCCCAATGGCTGGTCAAACTGGGGGTTTGTAGACTATTCCCACTAGAAGGAGAAACTGTTAATAGAGATTGATGTTTTTTCAGTGTAGTCCTGTTTCTAAAAAGCAACATAAAAATCCCGTTTCCTTGAGCATAGCAGGAATTATACATATTGGAAAAAGCTTTTTTTCTCAGATTCAAGTCATGTCAGTCTGTGCCAGCAGTCCAAAACCTGTCTAGGTTTTCTCCTGGGTACCTGTTCTTTGGATGTAATTTGACATTAGCTCCTTCTACATATTGGCTCTTTATGTATGTTTAAGTATTTCCTGCATACATAGCCCCTATTTATTTCATTTGTATTTATTTCCTGCTTAAAACAGCAAAACCACTCCACCCACTCCATTCACATTCTAAGCTGGCCCTTTCAAGCTTTTGTTTTGTACAGAGACATATAATTGTGTTTGGGGTTTAGAGACTACAGTCATTCCCACTACTTGTTTCTGCAAAGGAGCATAATAACTTCTCACATCTATCTTAAATGTGAGGGGCAGCTATACCCAAGAGCTGCAATGAGGTTTACCTGACCTATAATTTTACAGCATTTTATAAACCACATTTCAGCTGAAACTTCAGGGCTAGCAAAACAATAAAGGTCTTGGTTCAGCATTGCAGTGTAGCGAGCTTTTCCTTCCAGTGATCTCACCTCTGTTCCTGCAGAAGTAGGAAATGCATCGAGGTTCTGAAGGGCAAGTCTGCAACACCCTTTATTCTGGCTAATTGTACTGCTTCAGGAGGATGTTCAGAGATGGTGTACTGTAGATACCAGCCCTGTCTGCAACTTGCCCTAGCTGCATATAGATAATTTTGGACTGTTTTCAGGGTGAGAGACCTACAAAAGCAATTTTACTTTTAGTTACAGTCCGCTCTGAGTCGGCAGAAGGTACAACTCAGCTGGACTAGCAATTCGGATTAATGTCTTTTTTTGGATCATCTTACTCCTTGCTGTGACTGTTCATTCATGCTTCCTATTTTCCTTCTTTTCTTTCTTCAGTTCACTGCCTCTGGTGACACAATTTCGAGCAATGCAATTGACATATAAGTGAGGGTATTTAAAATCAAGGGCAATTTTAGAAATAGAGTATATGGCAAAGTGTTTCAGCTTCAAAAATTATCTACCCTTGTTTGGAATGCCCTCAGTAACCCTTCAGAATTGCCTCATTTTTGGAAAATAAATTTCTCATCTTTCAACACCAGTGATGTCCTCTCAGTAACTTCTGTCTAGTGCTTTACTGTTAATAAAGATTTCTAACAGTCTTTATAACTTCAGTGAGAAAAATTCATTTAATCATAAGATGATAACAGTAAAATGTCAGGAATTAAAATACTCAGTTACTAAATAAACGTGAGAGAAGATGCATTTCTCTGGAGTATTTCCAAGGTTGGCACTGTATTGAATACCAGACACTGCCTATGTCAAGCCCTGAGGTTTCATATGATAAAGTTTTATGCAGATTGAAATCCACATTTGTCTAGATAATCTCACTTTGTTATAAAGATGCGAAGAAAAGGTCTTTGGAAAATGAGGAAATGTTGAGTTAAATTCACTCTTAATGAACTCCAGTGACTTGAGTACAGAAAGGTAGATCTGCCCCATTATTTGTCAGATGTTTAATTCACTTTAAAATGAATTGAAAATCAAGGCAAAAGACACCCTTTTAAGTACCTTCTGCCGACTGTGCTTCAGACTGAAACAAATTATCATAATTCAACTGAAACCACCAAACTGTGTAGGGGCCAGAAATAGTCGTAAATCAGACCTACTTCATGAACCTCAGTGGATGAATAATTGTGACCAAACTTTGAGTGTTAAGCCTTGAATCAAGCAAATGTCGTATGTCCTTCAGGCCAGGGATATTTCACATAGCTGTACTACTATCATTTGCTTTTAGTTTTACTAAATTGGGATTGATCCTGCCATAAAACATAGTTCCTTCAATAGAATTCACTTTCTGGGAAAAAAAATAGAAAACTTCTATGTTCTTATTTTATATAAGCTCCTGTAATTACAAATTTCATGTGAAATATAGTGAACCCTTAGAGAAAATTCAGTGAATGAAATCCTAGCCCTGACAAAGTAAGTAGCAGAATTTCATTGATTTTGTGATCAAGATTTCACCTACCGTCTTTGATAGAGATGCACCAAGACTAAATGTCTAGATATGGCATCACTGAAACTTGAAATGATCCACAACATGAACACATATATTACTTGAAATATTTCCAATGAATCTGTGTTCATATAAATCCAGATGTTGCAGCAGTGGAACTATGCATCCATATGTAATAAATCTGTCTATCTTTTAATACCAATAAGGCATCAGCAAAGATGTTAATCATTTAGTAGAAGCATAAAATTGTACTTCAATAAATAAAAACAATATAAGAATTCCAGGCTTTGAAATCTGGAATACTTTTATAGGTACATAGCTCTGCAAAAGTCACTGAGATGACTTGTGAATAAAATTGCCTAGGCAATTGAGTTCTGTGTTAAGGAATAATTTGCAAAAATACTCAGAAGAAACAAGCGAAAAGCATTGAAAATAGGTCCTTTCTCTTCCCTCTCTAGCCATGGTTATTCTTTGAGTCATAGTCTTAGGCCATTTTTAAGCAGGAAATCTAGCACAGCAGACAGACTGGACTTTCACCCAGCTAGCCATATATGTTTTTCTCCTCTAGTATTTTAATTATACTGTACTTTTATCCCTCTATCACAAATATACGACACCTCATCCACCATCTCATTTAACACCTTTGCTTTTTCCAGAGTTTAATGCTAGCCACCTGGAAGCAGGCATCTGTATATGGGCAACGATTTAAATGGAAGAGAGGAAAACTAGTACAACAATTGTGAAGTGGATAAGGACCTACAAAAGGAAGAGGGCTTACATTGAAAAAAAGATCAGTGTATAACAGAATTTGCTAGATTCTTCAAGAATCAGTCTTATTAGTTC
The DNA here is from genome assembly GCF_000700745.2 of Antrostomus carolinensis. Classification (NCBI taxonomy): domain Eukaryota; kingdom Metazoa; phylum Chordata; class Aves; order Caprimulgiformes; family Caprimulgidae; genus Antrostomus; species Antrostomus carolinensis. Next base: position 2,605 of record NW_010297173.1, on the reverse strand, counting down.
AGTATCTCTTAGTAATTTCACTAATAAACTTAGAAAAAAAGAAAATGTGAAATTTGCTGTTGATTCCAAACTTGTCAACAGCACACACAAGATATTGGAGCCAAGAAATGGTGTACTTTTGGTATAGTCTGGCAGCTTGAGAATCAAAAGTTGTACATCATGAGAAAAAATTGTTGTTACTAGTGAGCACAGGGCAAGCTATAAACTATCAACTTAGGAAAGTAATGAAAAAAAGTAAGGCAAATCTCATCTTTATTGGTGTTTAGAGATTAGAGACTTAATGCTATTACGCACATCACTAGTAAGAGTTTACGAGAATGCCATGTATAAAACTCTGTTCATCGGTGTTTAATACAGACTAATTCAAACTGTAATAGGTCATAGATGTTATCAGGGAAATACAGACCTTGCTTTATGAAAAGAGATTAATAGAAGATCTGGTTCAAGTAAATGAAAACTGAGTGTTGTATATAAATACATCAAATGGTGAACAGAAGAGAATAACACTTAAGAACATTATTGAGAGAGAAACAAATGAGGTGATTTCTAATCAGAGTGATGTTCAGGCACTGCCTTCAGTAGGAACAATCTGATTTTAAGGTAATATAATCTGCTGAAAAGCAAAGAGTTTTGGATTGGTGATTCAGAGGTTTTATTCAAGTCCCTTTTTTTTTTTTAACTTTTTCCTGCTAAAACTGATGTACTCATGTGAAACCTGATTCTGACAAACTGATTTTTTTTCAATAAAAGCTAGATAGAATAGTTCCATCTAATATTATGTAATTATGTTGGAACACCAGTACTAAGTGCAATGAAGTAATATGGTGGCTATAGGCAGAAGCAATCAGAAAATCATAAATAAAATTAAACCCACAGAAAAATAGACACAAGAATTGAAGAAAACGATTTCATCAGAATATTAATCCAGGACACACGCTTTTAAAAGCAAAATCAGAAATGGCGCTCTCTGACAAATCTCTGTCAAATTTAATTGGGTGGTGACAATTTATAAACTTAATTTTAAAAGTTCAGAATTGGCTTTACCTGTGTTCTTATCGTACGGTGAGAATGGCTTGCAATACATTGGAACCCTCAGAATTCACAAATGTGAAGAAAATGTTAACATTTTGAAAAAGGTGGCAATTAAGATTTTTCTCTGCAGACGGCAAATAAATATTATTTTTAAAAGTAAATTCAGCTGTAATTCTCAAGTTTTATCGTGCCAAATGTGTAGTCTAAATGCAAGTGTTCAAATACTAAACGTAGGTATTTTAGTCCTGTTATAAGTGCAAACCACAGTGCAACCTCAGCTGTGGAGTTACAAGAAATCATTCTTTTGTATACATGTAACACAATCTACAGCATAATGGGAAAGGAAAAATAAAAATAACATGTCATGTAAATGAAATTTTCCCACAGAAGCACTCTACTTTTTCATTTTCTTCTTCTTCTTCCTTGCACAGCTTTAATCCTCATTGTCTATGATTATCTAACTAAGAGCTTGTGATAATTTGGGGGATCTCTCTATGTGAAGCATATCAATTCTGTTTGATACTTGGGAATCTCTATATAGAGCTGTGTCAGGTTGAAAATTCTTTGCTTATCTAAAATCCACAAGAGATGACAGGAGAAATTTTTGCTCCTGGCACAGAATCAATAAGGAATTGTTAAACCTAGATAATATGCTATTCAAATACCGTCCCTTGAAGCCTGATGCTGCTACCAGGTAGGCAAACCTGGTTTTATAGATGGGGTGCGGAGGTAATAAATAGGTGATAAATAATCTGTTTACACAAATTTCATCACCCGATAAGGGAGCCACCTGATTAAGAAAATAAGGTGCCTGTAAGAGCAAGTGTCTCTTGCTTATTGTTGTAGACTAAGTACATCTGGTAATAAGTACTGGAGGGGGATGGTGGACTTGCAGGACTTACACCCGGAAACTAAAGGCAGAGAAATGCAAAGGGACTCCTGCCTTTAACAGCTGTTCTGAAACCCTTAAAATCTGAGTGATTGCTTACCCCTGCTGTGAATAAACTCCAAGTCCAGCGTGCCGCAAGTTTAAACAAACGGTATTTGAAGAAATCAGCACAGCTCCACAGAAGAGGGGGCAATAAGAGCCCCGTGCCAAGGTGCCGCAGGACTGGGGAAGGAGTCGGTGCTGCTGCTTCAGCAGACCAAACCAAGCTCACATGCACACCAGCGGTGTGTTGCATGGAGAAACCTGGCTCTAGCAACTGGCAAGTGACACAACAGTTGTTTTTACCAGGGCTGGGAGGGGGTGGTGACGGTGGATACTTCTGTGCACATGAGACCTGTCCTGCTAACGTGATCACGGCCACACGGGTGCTCAGTGGCCTTTCTGCCATCAGGGATCTTGCACTGCCCGGCGCCTCCCCCTTGTGCTTGGCAGCCCGCAGGGCCCTTCTCCGCGGCCAAGGCACCTGGCGGGGCGCTGGCAGCAATAAGACGAGCGAGGCGTGCACCTCCCGAATCCCCCCGCGTTCAGCCGAGCGCTGACTGAAACCCGCTTCGTGGCGAGGAGCCTTTGCAATTCCCCACGGCCACTCCAGCCCTCCCGGACCGCTGCCCGTCCAGCTCTCGG
>NW_010297172.1:0-6799 GCF_000700745.2 Antrostomus carolinensis | reverse complement strand
TATACAACTGAGATGTGACAATTCTAATTGCCAAACCCCACTTATGTACAAAAAGGCCAAGCAAACTTTGAGCCCACAGTAGTTACACACTTTAACAAGACAAGTTTTGCAAATCTCCCTTCATTACTGATGTAAAAACTGATCCAAAAGTATTAATAAACATTATATAAAATACATTTCTATACACATATGGAAACAAAGGCAGAGAGAACATTAAATATCTTAAATCTTCTTTACAAACTGATGTCACACCTGTATAGTGAGTATTCTTTCTACACCACACAATCATAAATCAAATGAAACCATTGTCATGCAGTTGAGTGGGTGTACACATTTATCAAAGGCAGTATTAAAAAAAAAATGACATAATGAACCTTGCTGAACCAATAAGCAGCTTGATTCACTCTGGCTGTCCATTATATGGTATTCTGTCAGCAATTTATCACAGTTCTTTACATGCTACATACAACTATAAATCAAAACTAGAAATAATGCAATTACTTTATTCTGAACAAAGGTCCTGCCAGAAGTGGGTTTGGCTACGTTGTAACAAAAGTAACAGCTATTTAGATGCAACAGGGAACATAATGAGGGCTCGTAATTATGACTTGATAATATGATGTGACAGAGCTAAATGAAATTTTAAAAAAGCTATAGGCAAAAAAATCAATTGTATGTAAAATTTTCCAGCAATCCAGCCTGTGTTTAGGAGTCTAGGAAAAAAACAAGAAATTATTGTTCTATAATTCTTTCAATGACACCATTGTATAAAAATTAACACACCATATAACCATAAGAAAAAGCCTAAGACACTACGTTTTACCTTATTTCTCTGGGTCTCATTAGCACAGGGGATTTTAACATCAGGAGAATGTCTGAATTGAGCAGGTATTAGTGCAATGACAGCTGTGCAATACATGCAACTCTTAAATCTTTTAATACAAGTGAAAAAACCAAAATACTTTTTCAGACAACGTAACTGGCCTCCTTCTATATCTCCATGCACATTTCAAAGCAATCAAACCTTTGACTGCCAGGATCTGATACATCTAGAAGTCTTAACAATCAATAGTTACAATTAGGCCAAGGATTATTAACAAATTGTATCAATTTCACAGGCTGTTTTTGTTGGGTTTTCCTTCCTCACCTTTGTTTTAAATTAAAAGAATTTGGTTCATCTGAAGTCCTAAGAATTAAGTTATGCTCTCCTACTGATAAAAGCTCAAAGCCTTAACTTAAAAACCACTATATATTTGGAACATCAGTATTTTAAATGCAGTACTTTCACAGTTTAAAAACCATGAAACACAACTTTTCAAATCCAATGCATTTTAAGACAGTGTCCTGTATGGTGATGTTTAACAAGTCGCTGGATTTAAGGTATCACCTGGAACACAGCACCCAGTACCTACCTTTTCAGGTTGAGAGAAGGTTCCTGCATTACAAGGAGTTCTGGGATCCCACAGTTTGACTGTTTGATCCCAGCTTCCAGTCACCATGACATTCACTTCTGGGCAATACTCCACACACCTGATAGGAGCATCATGAGCACCAACAAGGTTTTCTGTAAGAAAACACAATTTTTTGTAACTTTATGAGCTCTAGAAGCAGTCTGAACATGTTAAATAAAGAATAAAAAGAGGACACACTACTGCAGTACAAAAACACTATTTTCTGACGTTCCCATGGGTGCACTGATATGCTAGGAGTCCCTTTAAGGTTCAGTCTTCAGAAGCAAAACTTTTGCAAAGATCAGGAATATTAAATTTAAACTTGTCTCCTGAGATTATAAAAGGAAGTTCAGAATTTTCAGGCAGCCACATAGAGCTCTTCAGAGATATAAAGAACTCTTCAGTATCAAATGGTATTTGATACCATCACCAGCTGTGGTGCAGACACTCATACAGAAAGCAGTTTAAGCTTGTACACATTAATTCCTTTCTTTTGTCATAATATTAATATTGCATATTAATAAAAATATTAATACAAACACTTCTAGAAAAGTCATCTAATCACAGCATCATTATTTGGCCTTTTTTACAGCACTACTGTGCACATAAGTTTGTTGAGCCCTGGCTATTGTTTGGGCCTGGTGACCACATCTGTCTCAGGCTGAGATCCACTTTTGTCTTTAACACACAAAAAAGTGAGACAATAGCTCCATATTTTGCACCAATGAGGCACTGGAACTGTGTTAATTTCAAGGAATGCTTTGTTAGGAAAAAAAAAAAATAGTAGTATGAGACCATGATGTTTGACAAAGCAAAAGCTTTATCTACATTCCACCTGACATGTGAAAGACCATCCTAAGAATGTTTAAACCACAAACCTCTGAAAAACAACACGCTCAGTTTTAGTACATCTTAGCTAATTCCCCCTAATTGAGACAGAGTGGTCAATGGCAGAGCAGGATTAACATCAGAAATCCAATTCAGGGCGTCCTACAACGAGCATCTAAAACTTCCTGGCAAACTGCCAACCCCTTCCATGCTTTTAGGTAGTACTTATTAGGGCCACTAGCTATCCTGCTAGACAAAGGCACATATGATGTGAACCTTATATCATCAGTGTGACAAGTATATCGCTATTTCCTTCCATTTTCACCTTAAAATAAGTAATTAAAAGAGAAATGCATGTGTAAAATACATCAATGGATACTCATCACAGGAAAAGTTTAATGCCTCAGTTTGGCAGCAATGGATCTGGCTCTTGTGTCCAAGGTATCAGAGCATAATCTTCATTGATACCGAAAGGAAAACTGCCTTGTTCTGGGTCTGGGTGATGAGATAGCACAGGAAACTGCTGAGCACTGACAACTTAAATCACTGGAGGCTGCTACTTAAAGCAAATATCCCCCCATCTTAGAAACTTGAAACATATTCCACTCACGTAAATACACAAATCTGAAGCTTAGAGCAGTTGTTGAGATCACTTACAGAACTGAATCTGCTTACCTTGGTCCGTGTTCAGATCATGCATTTTCAGTTGTTGATCTAATCCTCCACTCCAGGCATGGGTAGGATCCTATAAAGCAAAAAAATTCACCTTATGACATGTGTTAAGTTTCCCTGGCTGCTATACATTTAACCTCTTCGGCTCAAAACACAGGATTTGCTTTCAAGAGTTTGGGGAAGATGGGAATTAAGGCACAAGGGTTAAGACCTGGACCAGATCTAAACATGCAGATGACAGAAGGTTTGTAAAACATTTAAGTAAAGCACTTTGAGCTATAATTTTTTTTATTATTACTATTTCAAAGTAAAACTAAAAAAAAAAAGAAAGCTATTAGAGGCTGTATCAAATAATTTATATTTCTGTAACAGCAAAACACATACTGTTTATTTTTAAATGACCACCAACCTAATTAACTAACTAATACACTAAAAAACTGTGTCCCTTCTAAAGCTAATTTGGAAACTAGAAATCATTTGAGAACCTGTGTGTTGACCTACAGTACTGTATTAGCTATGTGACAAAATCTTCAGGGAAAAAAGCATAGGTAGAATTAAACATTTAAATTGATCCTTAAAACATTCAGTAACACATCAAGATAAAGTTCCTAAAGGACATGCCAGAATACAGTGTAAAAAAAGAAGATGCTGATTGAAACCTATTTAAAAAGAAAAAAAAAAGGGTAAAACAAAAAAGTGGCACCAATAAACTTAAACTATATTTCAAATCCAGTGGATTAAAACCACAGAAATCCAGAAATCAAGTATCTGGTCACTGGCTCACTTGGAACAGGGCTGTGTTTCCAGAACTACCCGGTATGAGAACGTTAAAAAGAAAAGAATAATGGGTTGTAGGCATTTACTGTGACTCTTTGTAAGAAACACACACACCATGTACCACACCATGGCAAAAACACCACAAACCAGCTTAAATTTCTTTTGCCTACCACTACCAGCAGAAGTAAATTACTTCTGTGCCTGCACCCTTCACAGGAAATATCCATATTTAAGTATAATTTTTATATTTATTTATATGTTCATTAAAAGAAGAATAATTGGCAGAAGTTTGGGGTTTTTTTAACTTAGATTTCAGGTAGGATTTCACTATCCCTTTAATTTCAGTGCCTGACAATTTCTCATGTACCTGAGGCACTATATGTCTATAAAATAATAAGTAAAAAAACAAACCAAACTAAAACCCACCACCTCACACACTTACATAAAAAGCACAGTCAAGGACAGCTCCTGAATGCTGATATTTGAGTCTCATGGTGTTGGCAGGAACATCATAGAGCCGGACAGTTGTGTCCCAGGATGAAACAAGCAGAAACTGAGATGTATTTGGACTAAACTTTACTGATGAAATACCATCATCTGGAGTTTGATTTAGTTTGAATTCGTTTGATCCCGTCATCTGAAGAAAAGACAACGTGGCACAGATAAAATGTTAGTCATATCAACAACATAAGCCTAGCAAGTTAGTTAGCTAACTGATCCATCTTAGAGATTACTTAAAGCAGACCTGAAAAGTTTTTAAAAGCTTTTATACAAAAGTAGCTCAGAACACCCAGATATCTGACAAACTTTCTAAAATTCAAGATGCTGACCACTTCTTTCCAAGACACTAACAAATTCCTCCACCTACAGAGAGCTTTTAAATTTAAATATCAAATATAATATGGAATAAACAATATAAAAAGTTTATCATCATCATCTATAAGCTTAGATACTGTTACTTACAAATGTATTTTTCCTCCCTCCACTGTATATGTGGCTGTACTTTTAAAAGTAAATATTTACAAATTCCTGTAAGCATCAAAAAGTTATTTTAAAAAAATACACACAAGCAGAAAGGAATCTGATTTGAAAACTCCAACAAAAAGTGTTGATTTGTTCCTGATTTGGTGTGACTGTCTTATACTTCCAAGAACTGCAACTGGATCATCATTTAAATAGTTTTGGGCTGTCTACAAATTTCCAATCCTTAGGTTTCCATAAGTGCTATAAAATATTTCCAGTGAAAGAGCTTTAAGTTAATTTTTTCCTCTTACAGTCTGAAGAAGGTCAGGTAAGAATGGGAAGTTATGTTTTGTGGGGTACTGAAATGTAGAGCAAACATATAAATGTGGTGTGACAGGAAAAAAGAGATGAGCAATCCAGTGGCAGATCAATGAGTGAAGGAAACTGCAGCTCTTGCTTCACAGGACTGGTTAGTTTTATACACAAGGATTCAAAGAGGGAGAGTAGAGGCTGTGAGCTGCAAATTTCAGCTGGGCAGACAGCATAGACTTTACAAACACTCTGAAGGAAGAAACTGTTCAATGTCTGTACACCAACAAAACCTCCAAAACTTTTGTTAAGGCTTCAGAAATCCTTAACAGCACATTTCCCTGATGTTAAAAGGGCAGAGAAATAAATCAGCTCAGACTTTCTATAACAAGATTGCTACAGAATTTAAGTGCAAACACCAAGGTGAGATTAGACCTCTGAGAATAAATCAAGTGAGAACGAGTAGATAAACCAGGACAAGGTTCAAATTCCGTGCACAATTATCCTAATTCAGCACTTGTCAGTAACTGAACAATCATCAAGTTGTAGAATCATGTGAGCACTGCACATTCTTACACTGGAAAAATTTCCTAAGGGGGAGCTTTGGTAGGTGTTCTGTAAAACATCCTTCAAAAAAAACAACCCCGCTATGTAAACACAAAGTGCCAGTTCTGCTATTTAAATATGATGTGATTTAAAAAAAACCCTTTTAAGAATAAGAAATAAAAACTTCTTTCTTAACCTCTTTTTTCAGCTCTGCTTTGGGAATACTTGAGCAAAACAGATAAGCTTGAGAAACTGACACACATATTTCTATATTAATACTACAGAGAATGTGGCAGCATCTTCATCACACTTTACACAGTGAAATGTGCCTCAGTGAGTATTTCACATGGATGTACAAAGACACAAGATCTAAAGGAATTCAGAACAACTAAGAGAATTAGACTGGGTGTGTTAATTGTCTACTTGTGGCAGAAAACTCAAACAAACATGAGAATTTGAGGTGCCTGGTGCTACAGTTTACTCACCAGCCCAAAAAACAATCAACAAGCAGCACTCCAGGAAGCAAAGTTACTTATATCAGACACCTGGAATCATTTCCCAAAGCTATTTTTAATTCAGAAAAAAAAATATAAAATATCAGAATTTAAGTATATCCTATGTTTTAACAACGTTAAAAAAAATAAATCATAGCGAGATCTTTATACAAAATGCACCAGAGATCTTTCACAAGTGCAACTGCTCCACAGTCACAACTGATAAACAACAGTTGCCATGCCTGTCTCAAATAACAAAATCCTGGCATAATTTCGAGAGATAGTTAATGAAGAAGACGTTATGGGGAAGATGCACGCTGCTGAAGCTGCAATGCTGACTGAACTACACCTTTGCAACTCCATAATTCCTCTAAAAAGCTCATTTTTACTGAGCAAATAAGAAACCATCGCTTTTCTAGCCCATTTTAACACCTCACACTTATAATTTCGGGCTCCCCGAACAGAGCAGCCTCTCAGCTGGAAGCGTTATAACGACCAGTCTGCGCTTTCATTAAGGAGACACTAGAAGTACCGTTTTCATGTTGCCGAGCTCCTCTCCCTGCTCCACGCACCGCCAAGGAAAAGCTTTTCTTCCTGTCCAGCAGCGGATCACAGCAGCGCCGAGGCGGCAGAGGAAGGGTCACCCTCGCAGCCGGGTCCCGGAGAAGCACGTCGGGATGTGGGAGATCCTGCGGCGGGAAGGGAAGAGAGTGAGAGAAAGGCCCGAGAACCGCGGGAAGGCCGAGAGCCTCCGGTACC
>NW_010297171.1:0-926 GCF_000700745.2 Antrostomus carolinensis | reverse complement strand
CAGCTCTCCAGCCTGTCCAGGTCCCTCTGGAATCTGAACACTGTTGGGTGTCACATCCTCTACCCAAGACCAGCAGTTCCAAGGTGCTGGTGTCACAGTGCAGGGAGGTGCTTGGCTGAGCTGTTGGGGTGGACAACAGCCATGTACCATGAGATGACCCACCTCTGTGAGTCCTCAGGGTGGCCAGTGGTTGGGTGGCCGTGCTCTGAGTGCTCATTATTTGCTTTTCAATCACTTTCTGTTGGATGAAGTGTGAGAACACAGGGCCTGCAGCTGGCAGAACCTCACTCACTCCCTCGTGGAGATGCTGTTGGGCAAACAGAGCGCTCGTCACCGGCTGCTCGTTGAGGGCATCGTGAGTTGGATGTGTGCTGAAGGTTCTGACAGCACAGATATATTGAGATGCCAATTAAATTGTCTTGAGAAGGAAACCAGCAGCGTTGGTGTGTCCCCCCCCTCCCCTGGCTGCACTCAGATGGTGACAGAAAGGGACTCAACAGCGAGCAGCTTCAGTTTGGTGCCTCTGCTCCAAGCCCTTCTCTGCTTTAGGGCTTTGCTGGCGGGTTGGGAAGGGAGTGTGTGCTCCTCAGGATGTCCTCAGCCACCCTCCTCTCACCTGGGGAGAGGTTCCACCCTACCTGTGACACCAGGAGGACACCCAGCATCCCTCCCTGCTCTCCAGGCTCACCCTGGCTCCAGGGTTGTCCACAGAGGTGCTGGGGGCTGTGGTTCCTCCCCACCCACTGGCTTCTGTCCCCGCAGATGTTGGTGCTGCCTCAGATCTGCAGCTTGTGCCCTGCTTTGTAACCTATTTCTGTCAGCAGGAGGGAGCAGCTGCTGCTTCTGGAGGGAACCTGAGAAGCTGCTGAGGATTAGGGATGAGCTCAGGGGAGGCTTTGCTGATAAATGAAGGGGGGGGGGGGGGT
>NW_010297170.1:0-37038 GCF_000700745.2 Antrostomus carolinensis | reverse complement strand
CCCCCCACCCCGCCTCCACACTTTCTCTTCCCATCATTTCTTTATTTGCTTTCTGGTATCCGTTCTCTACACAGGTCAGTAGCTCTTACCTCAATCCTTAGATAGCTTTGTGCATATAATTTTTCCTCCCTTTCACTTTCATTTAAACGTATTTTGTTCCCAAATAGCTCCAAACTGCCACAACAATTATTTCCTAGGAAGACTGAAGGAGATGCTTACAAATATTTTCAAATAGCTGCATTCATAATTCGTAGCTTCCCATATAAGCTCCCTTCTCTGATTATCCTGGGCAGCCAGCAAGATGAACAAGGGCTGTGAGTAACCCAGCTTTCTGCCCTGAACACCTCCCTGGAGTGAAATCCTGCCTTTTCTTTCAGCTTTAATTTTCACGCAGGCTGAGACAGTTGGGGCTGTTCAGCCTGGAGAAGAGAAGGCTCCGGGGAGACCTTCTAGCGGCCTTCCAGTACCTGAAGGGGCTCCAGGAAGGCTGGGGAGGGACTTTTGACAAGGGCAAGGAGTGACAGAACAAGGGGAAATGGCTTTAAACTGGAAGAGGGGAGATTTAGATGAGGTCTGAGGAAGAAATTCTTTGGTGTGAGGGTGGTGAGACACTGGCCCAGGTTGCCCAGAGAAGCTGTGGCTGCTCCTCCCTGGAAGTGTTCAAGGCCAGGTTGGATGAGGCTTTGAGCAACCTGGTCTAGTGGAAGGTGTCCCTGCTGCTGGCAGGGGGGTTGGAACTGGATGATCTTTAAGGTCCCTTCCAACCCAAACCACTCTATGATTTTATGATTCTCTGCTATACTTCCCTCCAGGACACCGCTGAAGAAGTTCCAACTCTGTTTTACAGCAGATACTCTGATGAGTGTGTTGTTTTCCTGTATCCTAATGCAATAGGTGGTTCTGCTGACACGGGTGTCACTACTGTCCTTGGGCACGTCTCTAGCAGCATCCCATCAGCCGGACCCCTTGTGTTCTCCCTGCCCAGGGCTACGCTGCGTCCTGTGGGGCAGTGGGCTCTGCAGGTTGTGGATTGCCAAGCACAGCACGTTCATGCCCATCCTAGGTGGTTGCTTTTTGTCTTTCCAGCTGTTATAGACCTTTCCTTGGGTTGCCAGCAAATCTGTCCTAGCAAGAGGGGAAGTTGCTACCGTGAAAAGGCAAATCAGAGAGACAAACAGGAGAACATGGTAATGATATTTAAACCTGCAGTACTTTTAGCTAAGGACTGTCTAGCTTTGCTGGTTCTGCAAAGCTCTGCATTTTGTACAGTGGGGAAACCTGGTGTGAACCAATCCTGTAATCGGCAGTTAATGCTTATCTGTGAAATACAAACCTGACAAAAATAGCAACTCTTCAAATTCTGCTTGAGGTATAAAGAAATGCTCTGTGGTATATTTAGGATTAAATCCTTTAATAGCAGTAATTCTTCCATTACATCACAAAGCATTTTATTTTATATTGGAATGCGTCCAGAAAGACTGTTTAGTAGAATTAACTAAAGACTTGAATAATAGTTTAAATATTTATATTATCATCCAGTATCCCAGATCCAAGTTCACAAATGAGCAAAGGGAAAGATCTTTTTTTTTCCAGATCAAGAGGACTAGGGTATTGAATGCACAACTCCAGCTGCATGGAAATAATGCAATACACCGGAAATATGTCAGATGCTGTATCAGCTGGGGAATTTTTAAGTGCTGTTTTGAAAATGCATCTGTTTTGATGCAGATGGCTGTCCAACACAAGACCAAAATGAATAATATCTTCGTGCCTCCTGGTAGTAATATCTAAATCATAGAGTCATAGAATAGTTTGGGTTGGAAGGGACCTTAAAGATCATCCAGTTCCAACCTGCTGCCATGAGCAGGGACACCTTCCACTAGACCAGGTTGCTCAAAGCCTCATCCAACCTGGCCTTGAACACTTCCAGGGAGGGAGAAATACTGTAGATTATTTTTTTTGAGCCTATTATTTTTCATTCTGTCTGGAGCAGTATTATTTTGTGAATCTGTCATCGATAGTGATGTGCTAGGAGGAAGGGTGAGCATAATCATTTACTTGTGAGACACTGAATAAAATAAATGATCCTTTCATAGATTCATTGTATTTAAGTCCAGAAGGGATTGTTGCATTTAGCCTGACCTCCTTTATATCACGTCTTTATATCACGTCAGGAGCTGTCTCTACTGCACTAATAATTTTTTGAGGCCCATGTTGCATACAATTATCAGTCTCCTGGATAAATACCAGCTGTTGGGATCCTTCCAGCTATGCCTTTTCCTGAAGAGGCTTCTGTATAATAGAAAGGGACTGATGATGCTCTTTTTGAAACACAGCTCTGCCACAGGAGCCAGGAATGTAGGAAGGAGCTTCAGGTCCAGGGAGAATGAGGGTTTCTGGCACAACTCTGAAACTAGTAAGGGTGAGTGATGAAATGAAAGGGTTCCCCAGTCTGACAGACAATTTATTTCATTCCATAGGTGAAGAATCATGAGGAGAACCGACAGCAGTGCCCCAGAATAGGAGGCTTCTCCCTTAGTTTGCAGTAGTTGTTGGTAGTGTCCAGGAGGAAGGATGCTGTATGTAAAGAAGCAGCAACATTTGTCCCTAGGACAGTAAAAGGACCCACCTTTTTTCTTTTACTTCTTGTGAGTGTTGTCTCAGTAAGGAGCACGTTGCCCATAACCACAGAAATCAGCAACGATGTGACGTGTTTCTAATGAGCTAATCACAAAGGGTTAGAAATGTCCTGCAGTGAAATTGTTTTTGTAGGGCTTCTACCTCTGTGCCAGTATTTGTTAGTCATATCAGTGCATGTGCTAGAGTGACTGTGCGCATGCATACGCAGTGAGAGGGTGCAGTTGGCTTTAAACTGGAAGAGGGGAGATTTAGATTAGATATTAGGAAGAAATTCTTTCCTGTGAGGGTGATGAGACACTGGAACAGGTTTCCCAGAGAAGCTGTGGCTGCTCTTCCTTGGAAGTGTTCAAGGCCAGGTTGGATGAAGCTTTGAGCAACCTGGTCTAGTGGAAGGTGTCCCTGCTGATGGCAGGGGGGTTGGAACTGGATGATCTTTAAGGTCCCTTCCAACCCAAACCATTCTGTGAATCTATGATTCAGTGTGCTGTTTGCAGTGAGGAATTATATTTTGTTTATGTTGGGTTTTACTAGGAGCCTTGTGTACTTGACAGACAGCTACTATAGCTCTCAAAATGCTCGTGTCAGTGCATTTTTGACACCTGCCTGTGTAGATACAAATACACTATCAGACCATTAGACACTATCAGTCAATACTGGTTATGGCTGCAGTTCCAAAAGTGGGGTGGAAATAGGATGCCTGCAAAATGAGCCTCCCTTTTTACACTGTATAGGGCGTGGACTGTGTTGAGGATTAGACTGTGTCTGTCTCTCATTTCTGAATGCTCTGTTTTCCTAGAAAAATGAGCATTAAGTGACCTTTATCCTGCACTCTTCATATGTGCCTTGTGCTTGCATGGCTGTAACAAGCTTTCTTCAGAAGATTGCCTATCTCTCTTTTCCTTTGGTGAGTGATTCAACATGTACCAGATGGGAGCCCCAGGTGTGGAGCCTGAACACAACAATCCCACCTTCTTTCAGGACAGCAACTGAGGGCTCTGCTGCTTTCTCTCCTCCAGTCTGTTTTTTTTTATAATGAATGTGGCATTTGGTTGGGGCTCATCTCTTCTGAGTGAAATGCTTTCAACCTAATCTTGAATCTCTCTCTGGGAAAAAGATACTTGGGAGAAAAATATCTTCCTTCTCATTTTGATACAGCCTTCTGTATAGCCTGGATATCAGGAAAGCCATTTATAGACCATGTACAGTAATTGCATGCTTAATATTTCATCAGCTACATTAACAGTAATGTCACTAAAACCAGGTATAGATTTAAAAAGATCTTTTTTTGATTAAAAGTGGCTTTAGAGCTTCTTGTGTATAATAATAGCAGCAATATATATTATCATAGATGTTGCTATGGGTTTGTGAATTTAATAATTCAACACATATATCCACATACAGAGATTTGCACTGAGATTTCGGACAAAGCATGTGCCTTATATTTGGCAGCGATCCTCTAATTACACCAAGATTCGAATGGTGTGAAGTAGATTGTTTCAGCTTGAGCCACACTCCTCTTTCACAGCCAAGAGATTGTAATATTTTAGGATTGTGCAAAACCCCATGCTTTCATTACCATGCTACAGTTAGCAGCTGTAGGAAACAGTGGTTAGAATAACTGATTGCTTTTTCTACCAGACTTACTTTAGCCTCTTGTGATATGATGTCATGCAATGTTTGGACACGAGGCAGAGATGTTAATTTTGAAACTGTGCTTCAATTCACTTGAATTCTACTGTGTTGTAGTAGTAGTAACTGAGAACGAATATCTGCTGCCAACTCTCAATGGGGCTGAAACGCTGTGAGCATGCTTGAATGGAAAATAAAACAAGAAATTTATTGGCTGTGTCTTAATAATGAATCTCTTGAACTTCATTCTTGTCTTAGAAATGAGAAATAAACTTTGCAAGAAGATCTTGTGTTAGATGGTAATGAGGAATCCCTCAACAGCAACTGTCACTTGGCTTCTTCAGAAACACAATTGTTGGTTAAAATTTCCTTTTATTATTGAGCTAATACTGTTGCTGATCTTAGTAATGCCTCCATTGTTTTTTTGGCCAGAGATGAGTAAAAATGGGGGGTTTAAAGAAATTTTTTTTAATGCCTGTGCTTCACTGATGATAAATTTTGCCTCTTTTTTTTCAAGTTATAATAATCAGAACAGATTTCACAGATGTCCTCTTCCAGTTTGAGCAGTGCAGATCTCAAGACGTGCAGCCTGAATTTCCATCAGCAACCAGAATTCATCTCTGCAAACACAACTTGGGGCATGCTGCAATACTGGAATTTGTACATTCCAAGGACTGCTGTGCCAAAAAGTGAAGGCATCTTAAGAAATTTGGATGGTGATGCCAAACTGAACACAGGAGCACAAACACTTTATTTTGCACCGTTGTAACTTAGGCCAGTCTGTGCTGTAAATTAAATATGTATGTACATACATATAGATTAAAGATATATGGTCCTTCCATGGTTAGGAATGGAGAAATTATTTCTCACCTTTTTATGGATAATATACTGATATCAAAATGTGCATACGAAGTATGGCAAAGCATAATTCATTTTCTATCTGGATCGACAACATTGGAATGATAGCATCAGCAGTGTACAGCCACTGTACATCTGCTCTCATTTTTATAGGTGAGGAAAATTTATGCATTTGAGTAAAATGAAGCTCAGCTTCAGTGCTTACTTATGAGTCAAACTGTAATTAGCTGTTTTATAAATGTAGTCCTCCACATAAAAGTAGTGGAGTGAGAAATATGTCACTCTGATACTTCTGATCATACTATTTTATATTTTATTGGAGCGAGAGCAAATATATTGCAAGCTTCTTTCAAGCTTACATTTTTTTTTTTCTTCACAGTGCTTGTGGGACAGTAATTTCATGGGTTGCATCTACACAGCAACACAAGTGGGATGCGGCAGAAGTTAATTCTCAGGTTCTGGTAAAGTGTGAGTTACATTTCTGGACATAGTATTACCTTAAACTTGCCTTCTGCTTTCATGTAGGAATGGAAGCTCCTCCTCACCCCCTATACTGTGTCAGTAATCTGTTCCTTTTCCGCTGGGTAGAACTGTAATTTTCTTTTCTTGTTGTTTGCTTGTACCAGATGAACATCTTCAGTTGACTATGCCAGCCCTTTCTACTAGGTATTACACACACATGCAGAGATTTGAGGTTTTGGATTTTGTGTCAGATAGTTGATAACTCAGATTTTTTGAATGAATATCTGCTTTCATAATTTTTAATATAATGGATATAAATTGAGAGAGAGATATACTTACAATGAAACGAAAGTTGGGTCTTAAAACATTTGCTTTATAACTGTTGAAGTTTCTCATTTGAAGATGTTCCAAAAACTCTGTTTGAAAGAGAAGTTAAAAAGAGACAAACAGTGGCTAATTCCATTCTTGAGGAATATTTGTTTAACAAAGAAGCTCTTATAGAAATTCTAGTTTTTGGTTCAATTTGAGACATACTTACTTTGAAGCCAAATCATTGTGGTAATATTAACTTAGGTAGTTACTTAGCTCAGTCTAATACTGCCTTTACATTGTAAAACATCAGCATTAGTTCTTGATTCTATGATAGAGTTTAATGAACGCAAATCAATTGCTATTACTGCCCATCTGGAGACTGCAATTAAACAGTTGGTAACTAAGAGGTCAGAAGTGCTAACCATTGAAAGAAGCAGTTTCCCTCTTGTCATCAGCCTTTTAGCACTAATTTTAATACCAATATTTAAAAGAGAAATAAAACATAAGCACTCTCAATAGTTAATGGCTTTGCCTTTTTCTGTATGGGAATAGTGTGGTAGCTTCATCCTAGTCTTTCCTGGAATTTCAGCAAATCCTCCATTCAATGAGGGGATGAGTTTTTGTTTAAATGCTCTGAAGAATTTGGCTTCCAGTTCTGGGAGTTTTCCAAGCTGTAAACTGTTGATCGCCCTTTCAGGCTCTGCTTGAGGTATTGGCTCCTCAAATCTAATTACATCTCTTTGTGATAGAACTGCCTGATGTACTCATTTGAATAGTTTGCATCTGCTCTGTAGGACTAGCATATTTCTCTGTGCTTAATTTGGTGAAGAAATCCTGAAAAGTGGATTTAGTGGATCTAGGATCGCTTTTGGTTCTTCTTTCGTTTGAATAAGCTGCTTTCTGATAAGCTGTGTAAACAGATGTGTTAGTGCTTTATCTGCTTTACTTCCCTTTTCATAAAGGATTGTTTCAGCTAATTTTCTTGGTGCTGCTTTGTGTCTACTCCAGTAGGATAGTAATTTCTCCTCTAATATTTCCTAGACTCCTTCTGGCTTCCTGAATTCATGAGAGGATCCTCCCATCCTTGTACTATTGAGCAGAGATCTCTTTTTTTCCATTTTGTTTTTCTAGCCATACCATGCAACTTCCCTTGCCAGGCTACATTTGCCACTCCTCATGGGATGATGTTGCTTGCACCTCCTGCTTTGTTTGGTTTCTACCTTCAGTCACCACTATGATTTTGGTTTTTTCTCCTGAGAATATCCTGAAGCTCTGTAAACTCAGTAAAACTCAACAAACCAGATCATGGATGCTATCTAGATGCTCCCATTGTGTCGAGTACTTATGAGCTTTGCCATGCAGGATTAGGCTCAGTCACATCCTCAGCGTTGATGTGAGTGTGGTAAGAGGGATGTTGCAGGGATTCTCAGGAGAGATGTATGAGGAAAAAGAATAATCTAAATCCTGCCCACACAATGCCAGACTCAGAACTGGCACTTAGAGGTTAGAAAAGAGCCATCACTGATGGCTCTTTGAAATCATGAGATCCATGCGCAGTGGCAGCCACAGAATCCAACACAGTGCTGGGTGTTGTCAGGAAGGGCACTGAGAGCAAAACATTGGGAACTGTTTTACTGCTGGAGAGGATGTGATCAAAGTTAGTAAAATCATGAATCATCTGAACACAGAACTGTTTCTCACCAAATTCTGCACTACTTCTGGGTGGAGGAACTCTCTGAAACTGGTAGGAGATGACTGTAAGACAGGTGAAAGAAATTACTGTTTCTCATAGCAGGCAGACACCTTCTGGGATGTGTTGCCCAAGGAGGTTGCGGAGTCTCATGGTGTCAGCAGGTTCACAATGGAACTAAACACATTTAATTTCAGACAGTGGGTCCAAAGAGGACCTAAAGAGTGCAGGTAGAGCCGTGCTCTCTGCGTCCCTGTTACGGTGATTACAGGTGCTACAGGAGCGTAGGGGCAACAGGCTGCAGGGAGCAGTCAGGCTCACATGCTCTCCATAAATAGCATCTCTGGGCTAGACAGACCACAGCTCCAGCCTCTGAGAATGTTTCTTGTCCATCCAGGCTCCCATTTCTCTAGCTAGCTGTGTTCAAGCTTTAGCCTGGCTTGTTCTACTTGATGCTGTAATGTGCCACATAAACCTCCATCCCTCGACTGCTGCTTGCTTGTTGAAATCAAACCTCTGAGAAGCAGGGATTCCTCCTTTCCCCTTGCATACTTTTCCCCTTGTGTCCTACAATGCAGCCCATAATTTGGCTTGAGTCCTTAGGTGCCACTGTGATTTATACTTCTAAAAAGGTTTATGCTCTACGCAAACAAATTTATGTACATAATGCACATTAGTGCATTGCTGCTGTGCTGCCATTGAAATATCTGAGCACAGGTGACTAATTTGAGGCAAGCAATGAAATTTATGTGTTTCAGTTATTAAAAAGGGAAAAAAACCCAACAGAGCACTGTAAATGCCTTTCTGCTTACTTATGTCAGCCCACTTCCCTTTTGGCATTTCCCTGTCACTGTGTCATTAATAGTTCCACCCCCTCCTGTATCCTTAATGATCTACTGGGTTGACCTGCATCGTTTAAAATATTTTTTCATTATAGTGATTTTCTCATTTAGGTCCCCAGGAGATCCCGATGTGTAATCGGTTTTCTCTAACAAATGACCTCCTTTAACTTCATTAGTTCAGAATTAATTTACTTGCATCCAAGATATTGAATGACTCTGATTAGTAAAATACAGTAAAAAAAATTAAAGTTCTCTTTCATTTATGGTCAAGGCAAACATTAATTAAAACCCATATTTCTTTGCTAATTTTGTTCACAGTTGAATTTAATAAAGAGGGAATATCCGATGGGCTGTCACTAGACACTAGATGAGGATGGGGATGGGATTACAGGCTTTCTGTGTGTGTAGCATCTTCAAGAAGCTGCATTTTGCCAAATGCTTCACTCCTCTCTCAGCTTCCTTCACCTTTTAGGGAGTTTTTTAAATGAGCAAGGCAGGAAGAGCCATTGTCTTCAGTGAGCAATGGAGAAGGAGAGCAATGAAGGCTTCGGGGAGGATGGACTTTCTGCTGCCTGACACTTCCCAGCCACACACCCCTGCTGCTCATGCACGTCAGCTTCAGCTCTCGGGTTGTCTGTCTTATCTCCGTATCTCTCCTAGGAGATGTGCCTCCCTTTCCAGGCGTGCAAGTGATTTACAGAATTAGCCTCGCTGCCAGCCCCTTACCCTTTAAGGTTTTGCAGGTTTCCATTTTGCAAATCTGCTGCAGGAGGCACTGGCCTGGTGATGGCATTTTTCTTCCTGTCACTTGACAGTGAGCACGCTTGCACTTTGCACTGCACGTGGGCTGGCTGATGAGGCTGGATGGAATGTGTGCAGTGAATGGCAATCAGGCTTTGCTTAGGGAATGATTGTTATTCCTGGAAAAATCCAACCATGTAAGGGAGGGTACCCACCTTGAGTTGATTTGTCCCCGTCATCGCTCCCCATGCTGCTATATTTCTGTTTTCCAAAAGGCAGAATCAAAAGATACAGATAGTTTTAAATAATTTTCCTTTTTGAGGGTTTTTTGGTTTGTTTGTTTGTTTTTGTTTGTTTTTTGTTTTTACCATCCTATTCACCTGCTAAAGACTTTATTCTAGTCTCTATAATGTGTTTCGAAACTGCAGTGATGTAAACTTCATGCCTGCTCTGATCTTTATACAAATAGGTAGTTTTGGTGAGGCTCCAGCTGTGGCTTGGATCCCACTGTGCTGGGAGCAGAAGAAAGCTGGACCCCCCACCCAAGAAAATCCTTGAAACGAACTTCTGGTCTCACTCATCTTAGTTGTGGAGGCAACTTTCTGACTCTGCATGACTGAAAGCCTTTTTAGATACAGATTTGGGTGTGCCATGCCACTCAGCAGCAAGGTCTGCTGAGCCTGAAGATGCCTGGCAGCTCGTGCTGGGGGCAAGGTGCATGTCTATGGGAGGGTGTCCCCACCAATGCTGTGTGCCCATTGCTCACTGAGACCAGACCCTAGTGCCAACAACCAGTAACATGGGTGAGATGGGCTCAGGTGCTCATGCTGCTCCTGTCCTCCTCCCTGCCTCAGCCAGCCCAGCTTGCTGCTGGGTGCTTTTGTCCAGACCTGCCTGGGTTGAGCTGACCTGGGGAAACTGAGGCAGGGCGCAGGGCAGGTCCCTTGCCCTTACCAATGTGCTGGAGGTGGTCACCTCTCATAGAGGAGCATTGTAGATCTCCTGTGACAGCACTTCAAAGCACTGCAGCAAGGTTTACCAGAGACTGCTGCTCCTGAGGCTGGAGGCTGAAGTGGTCATGCTCTTGGCCTGAGCCCAACTTTGCCTAACTGTGCCGGTTAGCAACATCTGGCTTTTTAATTGATCAAGTTACTTTCATAGAATCATAGAATACTTTGGTTGGAAAAGACCATTACGATCACCTAGTCCAACCAGCTTTATGCCTATTCTGTAGTTGGTTTGTTCCTCAGCCAGCCAGGAAGTTTGAAAACCAATCTGTTTGGTTGAATACACAAGTGATTCCCTAGCCTAAGCAGAACTACTTTTCAGGCACAACCCAAGAGTGTCTCTGAAGAGCATCCTTTATCCCTTTGCTCCCCTGGGGCCAGCTGTATTTTCCATACCACTGAGCTGAAAGGTACCACAGACCCTGAGCACGCCCGTCTCTCTCTTCAAGGCCACTGATGCAGGTCTGTGGGGGCTGCTGCTGCTCTGCTGGACATTAAGTGTTGTAGTGGTGGCCTTTGAGAAAGGCGACCCAGAGCTAAAGGGGGATTAGATGAGGCCAATGACCTTGTAAATTATTCTCCCCTATTCATAAGAATAAAGTTTGTGGAGGGATTCAGGCAATCAATTTACACCTCTTGAAGGAAAAGAAATTGAAAACTCTGAAGCAATTTATTGGCTTTTAAATTTGGGGATGAGAGGGAATGTAAGTAGTGCTTAAATTTAACTACCTGCAAAAGCAAATAAAGAAAACTGTAATATTTCACAAAGCCATAATCCACTATACTATAAGTGCATTTTCAATTTAATTGTGGAAAATGTAAGTTACTACTGCTTTCTGCCTAAGAACTTGCCCATAAAGCAACATCAGTTTGGTGGATTCAGTAGTGTTTCTGGTATGTTGTTTGGTTTTTTTTCTCACTTTCTTACAATTTGCATAAAACACTTAGACATTATTTTTTCCCCCTGTATCATATTGCAGTATTCCAAGTTTCAGCACAATAAGTGTTTTGCCTGCAAGGCCTATATCTAATATTGGTTCATTTTTTAATGTCTTTTCCCATTTAAATGTTAGTCCAGAAAACCAAAGTGATGGTAATCAAATGAGTATGCTCAATATATAGCTTATATGACTATGGGGTGGCTTTCTCAGTCTAATTTGAATGCTCTTAGAAGCAGGAGAGATGATTCAGGAGCTGTTCTAAGAAGAATCTTGCTTCTGGCAATATTTACTCTTAGGTAGAATAGAAAAAGTAAGAGCTGGCAACTGAGAAAAAGATGAAAACCAAAATGGGTTAATATCTGCTTATTATGTGAGGGCAAAACCACTGACACCAATGCTGCAGAAAGCTAAATTTGTCCCCTTCATCTGTGAGAGCGTTTCAGAAGAGCCCTGGAGAAATTCCTTGAAGGGAGTATAGGAGGTACAACTTGAACTTCAGCCAGGCCACAAACTCTTACTGTTCATTTTTCCCTCCAGGAAAAGTCATTCTCATTCTGCAAGATGAATCATTGATGGCTTGTTTGTGTGGGCAGACTGATTGCCTGAGCTATTCTGGGGCAGCTACTGCTCTACAGGTATTCTGGAGTATTTAATGTGTTCAGAAACAGCTAACTTCTTCCTGGCATAATTACTTAGAGAATGGCTTTGCTTCTATCTTGGAGCAGATTCCCTAAGGCAGCTCTTGGAGAGCAGCCCCTTTCCTCTGCCTGGAGAGTTGAGAGCTTGTCCATGTGAAGAATTGCTGTCAGCTACAGCTAGGTAAACCAACCATCCCCATATGGCTCTGGGAGTGGAGCTGGGCAGAAGGCTTCCCCTACCAACACCACCAGCAGAATGTGTGGACTCTTTGCTGAGAACCTGTGTTGGCTTTCCACCCTCCCAGATTGCCCTAGGTGGGATCTCAATGCCTCTGCTGATCCTCACCCTCATATCAGAACTCAAAGAGTTGAACCTCCCCATGGCTTAATCACAGCAGCTAAGCAAGAAATCTTTGTAGCAACTTACATTTATTTAATGATCTTCACATCTTTTTGTTCCTGCTTCACACACAAGTCTCTCAGTTTTATTAGCTATTTACAAATACCTGAATAAGTTATGCAGATAAGATTGATTATTATGTCTCTCGAGGCCCTGCTGGTATTCTAGACACTTTATGCTGGACCTCTTGATTCTTAGCACAGAGGAGAATCAGATATATTTTTCCTTTTAGAAATGCTAGAGCTGTTCTCTGAAATTGTCAATCTAAATTTAAGCAGAGCTATTGCACTGACCCTCTCATATCTGCAGAGATTTTTGAATGCATGTTCACGATACAGTTCTCTGCATAGGGATTTTAGCTCCAGGGCTGTACAAAGGATAATTTAGAGAGGATGTAGTTTTTCTCTTGCATAAATTAATTTGTATTCACTTCAAAGGCTGAAATGAGGGTGTGCTCTGTGCAGACTGTCTTCACAGGGGTGAGTTTCACCCATCGTGACAGTACATACAGAGCCTTGCTCAGATGATAACAGAAAATGACTATGCAGAGGACTAGGTTTCTCCAGAGAAGGATAAATACCTGCTGCTCCAAGGACATGTGAATCCTTTTAGCCCATTGCAGGGTAAAATGTTCAATATTTAAGACCCACTCTGGTGCTGCAAACTCTTAAATGTGTTGGGCTCTGCTGCTGTAAAGTGATGTAGCTCCACTGACATCAACTCCTCCCCTGGGGCTGGAGACCAGGGGACTGAAATGGGACTATGCTGATTTACATGAGAATCTGGCTGTGTGTCCTTACAAACCAGCCTTTTGTGATCTCTTATAAACATGCCTGGTTAGGACACAGTTAAGCCTGAAATCAACCCAATGTTTAGAAATATTGCAGCTACAGCTTTCAGTCCTCATCACTGTAATTAGGATTTCGGCTGCTTTGCTTTGCTGCAAGGTCTTTAGAACATGATGGCTGACCAGTGATAGGAAAAGCAGATTTACTGTTATTAGCTAGAAACATTGTAGCACAACAGAAAAAAAAACCCCAAAATGTTAATCTGTGCCATAGCATAAAACATGCACACAAGTCATGACAAGTAGCAATAATTTGTCATTCTGTGCTATATTCAATTTGAAAATGGCCGAACTGTTGGACTAAATACTACCAGCACATGTACTGTGGTTGTTTTGCTATGATAGATGTCTTCTGCTCTAAACAGCAGCACCTCCTCCTCTCCCCAGACCAGCCTAGGGTCCTTGACCTGAACAAACCTCATGTCTGTGCACAAATTTGAGAAAGGAGAGATCTCCCTGAAACAAAATCTTATATTGGCAGATTTTTATATTTTTTTTGCTGTAGATCTAGCCTATTAACCTAGCCAGCCTCCTACCTCACCAAGAGGTGGCTAGGCAGAGCTGGGTTTGGGCAGATCACAGCAGTATGGCACACAGCAGCACCTCTCCTGCACACCAAGGATGGTTCCAGGGTTGAAGTCAGCGTTGTCATCGTTCTTGGCTGGCAGGGATTCCCTAGCCCTGAAGTGGGGAGAAATCAGAGCTAGTGATGCTGTCTTGAGATAAACCACTTGAGATAAGTTTTACTGTGATCAAACCATGATGCTGTCTTGAGATAAATTATTTCAGGTGGTATTGGTTTGCAAATTTTGTCTTTTCAATCACAAAATATCTTATTGAAATTTTTTTTCCAAAACCTCTTCTAACCATTCCTTTTTCCTTCCTACTCTGAAATATCAGAGTGTTTTGTAAAGATTTGATTTTAAAAAAAGATGAAAATTTTGAAAATTACTCTACTTTGAGCCTGTTTATTGCAAATTTATTTAGAATAAGCTTATTTTTAAACTGTTTCCTAGCTGTGATGAGCTGCAGGAGTGTAGTGATACACTACATGGTATGGTTATGCACCGTCTGGAGCTTAATGGAAGATGTGATTCCTGGCTTGCAGACCTTGTTGCAGCTTTGAAAGAAAGTCCAGCCTAAGCAGTGGTTTGCTCTGACTTTTGAGAACTTCATTAGCTGGGACTGAAGTCAATGTAGATTTCTGGCACTGACAAAGGTCTGTACCGTTTGAAAGATTTCCTGTAGACTAGAAGACTGTCTAGCCTGTGGGCTTGGCTTAGACACAGCCTAACTCCAATAAGTATTTATTAGATATAATATTTAGAGCAGCTGAGGAAGGTCTACTCAAGTTCAAAAATACAATTTTAGCCTATGCAAAGGCTAGAATGATTCAGGAGGTGGGAAGGAGGGAATTTTTTTTTCAACCTAAGAGTTGTATCAGCATCAAATCACCTGTGAATCATTGTTAAACTAGCCTGGTTTCTGTGGACCTGAGAATCCCAGCAAGCTTATTTTCCCTGTGTTTTTTCAATGCCTTTCAATGTCTTCCTTTCTTTCTCTGCCCAACAATACTTGTGTCTGCGGCAGGGCTGTGTGCTTTCGTTCCAGGTCCTCATACAAGGAATGAAGTGGGGTCTGATGTCCAGCCAACTGGTTTTCCTCATTATAGGACCCTGGCACCTGGGACCTCCCAGTCATCTTCTGGGCCTGGCCTGCAACCCCAAAATTGGTGGATGTGAGATTACTCTGTTGAGTGAGCTTGAGGATGGCTTGAAACATAAAGGGGCCTCTCTCTTGGAGAGGTGACTGGCACAGGGATAACCGAGGACCCCTGGTGAGATCAGGAAAACGTATCAGGTAGGAAGACAACATCTGACCTGAAGGGTTAACAGCAGATTGCTGCTTCTCCTCCTTTGCCTTTACTGTTATCATGATTTATATATTTGAAAGTAGGGATGATTAATAATCCACAAACCTTCAGCCTGGAAGGGAAGCACTTAGCATACCAGAGTGTACTATGATGCAAATAGTAAGAAATGATTAACAAGACTAACATTTCCCCTCCTCCTCAGATAACTCAAAAGCAGCATCTGTGGTCCCTTGCACTTCATGGCTCCCAGCAGTTGGATAAGGGCTACCAAATGGCTTCTGTATCAAAAGGCTGTAGCTAAAAGTCTGTGTACTGCAGGTACCATGGTGATGAGTCTGGCACAATTGCCTGGAAAGATAAATATAGTGAGCATGCTGTTCCTGGAGCTGGATATAAATGTCTCCATTCCATATGTGCACTGTTACTCTTGAGATAAGGAAAAACTGGCCTATAAAGTCCTGACTGACCTAAGAAGTCAATTGAAGTACAGAAAGAGCCACTGAGTACAGTGGTGGAATTCATCTGCTGTTTATCAGCTTGGACCTTGATGCTTTCTTTGCTCAGCCCTGGGAGGACTCAGTGTAGAGGGAGGACAATGCTGCCACAGAAGAGAGAAACAAAACCAGGAAAGTAAATTGGAAGGACTTAGTCTCTGAGGTAATGGCACATTGAATGCTGAGTTGCAGCAGTTCCCAAAATCTCTTCAGTTCATAAAGACTGATCACTACCAGCTTTGTTCTGCAGCCTCTGGTGAAAATGAAAGGATCTACTTAACTTAGAAAATACTTTGGAGGTCAGAAAGTGTTTTTCTTTCCCCTTGGGTTTTCAATGTTAGTGGAGGGGGCAGATTTGGTTTCTTAAATACAAAGAGGCAACTTAACAAGGTCCTCTCTCTGCCAATACAAAAGGGATGAGGGGAAGTCCTAGTAACCCAGCAAAAAATGTATAGAAGAAAATCAAATGGAGATGTGGGCAGCTCAACTGTCCCTTTTTCATGCAATGGAATTAAACATGAGAAGGTAATTTGCATCATCCTCATGTGAGAAAAGAATAATGTTACTTTTTTGTGCTAATCCACATCAGTAGTAAAGTGGGTAGATGGGAACTGGTAAAGGTTGTCTGTGACCTACTTCTTTCACAATGGTACAAACAACCCTTTTAAACAAGATACAATGGCAAAGCCGGTGCCTCAGAGGAGATTCTGAATCCCCTCCCTTCCCACCAGGGTCAATAGGATCTGAGTGTCTTCAGCATCTTGCCAGCTATCACTGCAGCATTCCTGGAGACAGTGTGTTCAGTCCACCCATGTGTTCCTTGTGTTGGAGGGTGAAGGACAGCAGCGTGCCCGTGCAGTGATGCAGTTATTGCAGCAACACACATGTGCAGTGATGAGGCACTTCATGGTGAGTGTGAATGGGCCCCTAAGCCATATTCTCTTTGATTATGTTGTGCACTGTACCCAAGGACACGCAGGTTTTGGTCTGGCATATTCTTTTATGATCCATATGAGAAAGTGGAATTTAATTTTTAAAGTGAGACTTCCTTAGCAAAAAAAGAACAGTTCCCATTAAGCTTATTTCAATAGACACCACCATTTGCAGAGCTGCTCCACGTTTTTGGCAGCAGCTCTTCCCCAAACACTGCCCCTGCCATGCTCCCCTGAGCCTGTGGACCAAAATGCCCTCCAGCACACTCAGCTGTGAGCCTTAAGGAACCTGTTAGATTTGGCCGAAAACGTCCTCAGACACTGTTTTTAACATCAAACTGGATTTTCAGTGAAGTTAAACTTTTTTGGAAAAGTTCCTACTTTGTCCTTAACTTCCCCTTTCCTCCCCTGGCTTAAGTCAGATAACTGAGAATAACAGTTTATTTAGAAATATTGAAAGGAGGTCTTATGGGAATTTTATTTCCCAGATGGACTCCCTGATCCCTCATGCACCACAAACAGCTGTCTCCTCACCCTGGAGAATATTTTGTAATGTGTGATGGTGATAAAATATGACAGGGTATGTGGCTTCTGGAGAAACTTGGAGTATAGGAACATTAGTCCAAGGAGGTTCCATGATAGTATTTCAGTAGTGATATTTAAGTTTCTTTCTTTTCCACAATAAGCTTCAAGGGTTTTTTTCACTGTAAAGCAGTCTAGTCTTATGTCAAATGTGCTCTACACATATTTGCTATGTCAAGCCAGCAAAGCTGAGCAGAAAAGGCAATTCTGTACTGTTGAGCTACACCACAGTTTTGAGAGGAGAATTTACAGCGTAGGTGGAGCCAGACAGGAGTTATAAACAAAGTAGGTGTGCATCACCCCTATTTTATTCCTTAGGATGGTTTCACTGAGCCCCCTGCCCCTGAACAAGGTCTTTCCTGCAGTGCTTTTAGCTTCATTTTTGCAGCACACCGGAGGAACAACATCCTTTCTGCAAGGGTCTGTGGGTTATACTGCAAGCACTGTTACTGAGACTAATCATAGACAGAGGTCAACAGGAAGGTTTTCTCTGGCTCCACAATTACATTTCACTTAGTACTGTATGATGGTCTAGTCCTTCTGTAAAGATGTTAATGAAAAGGCAGGACCAAGCCACGGCCAACACTGGACTAAATGTCTCTTAAGATAATCATTGGCAGAGGACAGAATGACCTGCTGTCTCTCAATACCCTCCTCCTGCTCTGCCTCGAAAGCACATGGAGTTGAACATCTTGTCAAGATAATCAGCAAAATGTAAAGAGCTGAAAATGTTCTGCTGAAGAGTAACAGTGTTCAAGGATAGGGCAAGGTCCTCCAAAGAATGACTGAATGATTTTAGGACGCACATCTGCGTTTTCTGCAAGATGAAGGACAAGGCAACACTGATCACCCATTGCAGGATAAAGGGAACAGCACAGACAAAAAGGAAGTGGCAGCATGTCAGGGTATTGGACAGCTTCATCTGAGAAATTTCATCACAGGGGACAATGATGGCTTTGAAGAGGCTGTAAAGAGAATATGTCTGGTGCATGAACCTCCGCTGTTTTGAAGTGAATAAGGAGAGACAAGGGAGTCTCCTGAGGTTCAAAAGGATTGTTGCTTGAGAAATGCTTGTTCTTGATCCTGCTTTCTGCAGCAAAGACAGTACTAGCACAAAAAACCTGCTCATCTTTGAAATGCAATGTCACAGGTGGGATTTTATAGTTACCTGATGCAGCATTTCACAGAATGACATGGTCAGAATAAAAATTAGTGTAAAGGAGGTGCTGACAAAGAATGAAGGAGCTCCAGTTGTTTGGACACGTCCATATTGCTTGCTAAAAGCCTTGGCCTTTGGTTGGGTAGAAGAAGACTTTCCAGAAGGCAGACTGCTCAGGGTACAGCTGGACAACACAGCTCAGTGGTGCAGCAGGCACTGAGAGGTTTTCTCTGCTGCATTGCAAGGTGTAGCCTGATGAGAAGGTAGCACCTAGGGCTGCCAGCTTAGCTGTAACAAAACTCTAACAAAAGCTGCAGCCTGGTGTCCCTTCATCTCTCTGCACTCTTCCTGTGGCACAGTATATTGTGTCCTAGATTTGTACTAAGACGTTGGGAAGCTTTTGGTGCCGTGTCATACGCAAGCTCTGGAGTTCCTCCTGCCTGATGCTTCTAGTGCCACATTGCTCACGGCTGCAGGAAATCTGACAGCATGATAGGTCCTTTTTGTCCTGTGTTCTGTCCTTAAAACCAAACAGTGAAGGGGCAGTGCTGCTCTTCTAGGGTCAGAAAGGCTTCCCTGTGGATGAGCTTGTTACAGGCTCAGATGCACATTTGGAAAGAGCACAGGTCTAGAGTGTGTTAGTGGCTCAGGTCACCATCTTATGTAATCTCAGTGTTATGTGATGTAAAAGAGACCAGCGTTTGGCCAGCAAATCCATAGAAAGGAAATATTTCAATCAATCAGCTCCATTGGCTTGTTCCTCTTCCCTGTTTCACTTCTGCTTTTCCCACTTGTCTTTATCCTCCACCATCTTCTCTCAGACCTGACTGCTTTCATTAGAAGGTTGAAGGGCAGAGCCAAGTGAGTACATTAATCTCATACATTTTCATGAATACCAATTACAGCTTGGATACCAGAAGATTTTTCTTACTTTCAGCAGAGTTGAGACCTAATTCTTTATATAGACCCTGTCTCAGGTAAAACCTGGGGATGTTTTCCCAAAGTCAAGCCTGCCATCTCTTCTTCCCACTCCCTCCCATCATGCTGACAGCCCTTTGCTTTTTTTTCTGTAGCATCTCTATACACAATGGTTATCAGGAAAAGCCATTCGCCTTTCTGCCCTTGAAAGGCAATATCCACACAAGCTCTTGGGCAGAATTTGGAGTGTAGAATCTCTGCTGTTCAATTACCATGGAGCTTATCTCTTTCATGTGTGACTAGATATTGTATTTTTTTTTTTTTCCCCAGCAAGACTGAAGTTTAAAAGGACAGAAAAAAATCTAGTGCTTGATATGGAGGAAAACATCTAGTGTTTAAATGAATGGAGTTTATGGACTACTGAAAAATAGGACCATTTCTGAGGAAATAAATGTTTCTCTTATTTTAGTAGTCTTTGCTGCACTGTTGGTGAGCAGATTCAGATCCTCACGACAACAAAAAGGTCAAAAGCTTATAGAAACTTTACATCTATTCTTTTCTGCACTCTATGAAACCATCTTTTGCTTTCAGAGTGTCCATTTTACCCACGGTAAAATAAGCTCTGTCTGCATGGCAGCAGAAGTAAGGCCAGAGAGAGCTGGCAATAAGTCGAAGGTATTTTTTTATTTGAATTACAAAAATACCAGTGAACTTTACTTATGGGTTAGCATTCCACTTTGCTGGCTCCTCTGTAGAAATCAAGCAAAAAGGCAAATCCACCCAAAAGGGATTTCGATTTAAGCCAGTGAGTCCCACACCTAGTTTGCTCATGTACCAGTGCTGTAGGAGGACCGTGATTACTACAGGCAGCAGCTCTCTCTGCCATCTCCAGCGCTGTAGCCGCTCTCCTGGGAGGAGACCACGGGCTCAAGTCTTCCCTGGCAAACAGACAGCAAACCAGCAGTGCTGTGGGACCTTGTGAGCTCCTTGCTGTTGAAACCCTGGTCTAAGTGATTGGTACCAACAATGATTACAGTTTTGTCTCCCAGAAACACTGATCTTACCCTTTTGCAGTATCTTTCAGATCCACTCCTAAAATGGCTGAGAGCTGCAGTGTCTATTGTATGCACACAGGCTAGGCAACTGAAGAAAGGGGAAATATATGATCTAAGATAGATCTATTAATTTGGGGTCAAGATGTGGCAGCCTACCATGAAGTTTTATAGCTATAGATAGTAACAGGAGCAGTGACCTTTAATTATAGCAAGATAATAGGCACTGCTCTAATACAGAAACAGCTAAAAATAAAAGCCAGTGTAAAAATACAAAGTATCTCAGAATGTGATCACATTTTCCACTGATGGAAAACGTAGCTCAACTCTCTGCATTACTGAAAAATGTTTTATTTTGCAGATACTAAGGTTACATTTAGATGCTGAGTTTGTGTGGTTTAATTCAAAGGATCATATTAGACTGGTAAATTTAGAGTAACCAGAAAACTGTGTGGATATTCCCACTTTGGTTTAATCTGGAGTTATTAAATTTGGGTTGAGTTTGATTTGATTTTGTTCGAATTTGAAGTAAATGAAAACCCTCCATGTAAAATTAAATTTACCACCCGTAAATTAAAACAAGAGACATTCTTTGATACACTTACTTTAGCAAGTAGATGTGGTGAGTGAAATAGTGCTGAGGCCCTGATGTCCATTCTGTGTGTGTTTTGAGGGGGTTGCTTCAGGTGAATACGTGGTCTGAGTGCCCATTAAGGACCAGGACATTATTGCTGCTCATCTGGTGGTTTAGTTTCATCCAAGAGAAGTCCAGAGCATGTGCTTCCAGACTGTTTCTTGGACATAACTCAAAGCAAAGTGGGAACAGTCAGGATGGTTTCTTCAAAAGCACACTTCTGACCTGGACCAAGATGCAGATGTGGTTGCTTCCTGGCTAACCAAATGGCCTTTAATAAGTTGGTTCACATCTGTGTGTCAGAGGGACCTGTGAGAGCTCCTAATAGAATCATAGAATCATTTAGATAGGGGAAAAAACCTTTAAAATCGTTGGGTCCAACAGTAAACCCAGCACTGCCAAATGCACCACTAAACCATGTCCCAAAGTACCACATCTACAATTCTTTTACATGCCTCCAGTGATGGTGACCCCACCACTTCCCTGGGCAGCCTGTTCCAATGCTTGATAACCCTTTCAGTGAATAAATTTTTCCTAATATCCAATCTAAACCTCCCCTGGCACAACTTAAGGCTGTTCCCTCTCGTCCTATCACTTGTTATTTGGGAGAAGAGACCAACCCCCACTTCACTACACCTTCCTTTCAGGTAGTTGTAGAGAATGAGAAGGTCTCCTCTTAGCCTCCTTTTCTTCAGACTAAGCAATCCCGGTTCCCTCAGCCGCTCCGTTGCCCTTCTCTGGACACACTCCAGCACCTCCATGTCCTTCTTGTAGTGAGGGGCACGAAACTGAACCCAGAACTCAAGGTGCAGCCTCACCAGTACCCAGTACAGGGGGACAACCATTGCCCTGGTCCTGCTGACCACATACCTCATTTCTGGGGCTCCCAGGTGAGCCAGCATTGCAATACCTGGGACCTCCCAGAGCAGCCCATGTAATTTCTTTTCCTGAGAAGAAACTTTCCAAAGTTTCTAATATTTCTTCTGTGGACTACAAATACTTTGCTTTGCTTTCCAAATACTAAATTTACCAATCTACAACCAAAGCTGCTGTTAATGAATGGAAATTAGCTTCATTTTCCTCTTGAAGAAAGTTAAACTGGCCTGTTGGAATTAAAGCAGAGACCAAAGATAGGAAAGGACTGCTCACAACTCAGGATGTCTCAAAATAATATAGTCTGTAAAAGCAGATGTGTTTCCCAACTTTGAAACGTACTTTTCACTTTTACAGAAATATGGGCATCTAGGTTTTTGTTATCTCTTAGACGCAAGGAAAAATTCCCACTTTCCAGATTTTGCTGACAAACTTTCTATCACCTATTCAGATAAAGTGATTTGTGAACTGTCTTGGAATGCACCAACAATTGCAACCTGTGAATAGCAGCTCTATCGATATGCCAGTCAGGGCTACCATCACGGTACAAATTATAGAGCGAGCTGAAAAAAGTATGAAGAGCCAACTTGTGAGCATTGAGAAGCAATCAAACCCCACCCCTGCCCCAACACATATCCTTCCACAATAGGATCTTCCTCATATCTGTTGACAAACTTTGGCTAATGTTTCTGCTTGCTAAAAGGTTTTCTGCCAATACAGCAACATATTGCAGATAAAACCTAATGAGCTGAATTTAACCACAACAAAAAAAAATGCCATGTGGCTTCCTTACAGTGATGCCCATCTGTCGGCTTAGTGAAGCAGCAGTGTGCTGCAGCTGTACTCTTTTGCTTTTTATCAAATCAAAATAAAGCTGTGCACCCCAGAGTCAGGTATGATAAACAGGCCAGCAAATTGCCTTACATGGGTATCATACAGCTCCTTATCTATCTCACTTTTCAGAGCAGCATAACCAGATGGCTCCTAACGGTGGGTGAAATTTTCTCCGTTGTGTTTTTGGCATTGAGCTAGAGGGATGTAGTCCAGAAGTCCACCACCAAAACAACAGATATTTAAATTGGCCTGGGACTGAGATTACAGCCTGCAAACAGAACTTTTGAAATTGAAGCAGATTTCATTAATAGCGAAGGAAATGCCTATTTAGAGTGGGTCTGGTGGAACAAAAAGGACACAAAACAATTAAAAAAATAAGTCTTTGTGAGCAGCCTCACAGAACAATGAGGAGGTTGGCCTTTCTCCAACCTCCTGGCTGGCTGGTGCAAAGCAACTGGCCTTTCCACACCTCCCTTATTTATCTCAGGGGCGGTGGGAATAGGGAAGACTTCCCTGGCCACTGGCTGGGGGCTGGAGGCATCATCTCCCACCAGCCCTCTCTGCAGCCAAGAGTGCAGAGGATAATAGCATTTCTGCTGCGATTGGAAGTCAGGCCATTAAGAGGGCTTGGGGATATGGAGCATCTGTCCATGATAGAATTCCCTGCTGAGAGCAGGATGTCACAGGCTAAAGGCTTAATTTTTCTCCTGGCTCATCTTTTTCCTGGTTCATTTGTCAGAACAATCTGAAGTTTAAAATGTAAAAGGAGTTTGCTCTTCCTTGAACTGGCTACTAAACAGTCTTGGCGCTTTTATCTAATCTGTGGTTTCTGCTTCAGTTCCAGGTGTGGGAAACAGTCAAAAAGCCTCTAAATTCAGAGCAAAACAGTTTTTGCTTGGGACATTGGGAGTGGAAACTTTGTTGATGTGTGTGCCGTGCCTTTGTAGGTGGGTTTTAAGTTCAGTTGGTTCTAGATCTCAAAGCTGAAGGCAAGATTAATTGTTTGCTTCCAATGTGTACCCAAGCCCCTTCTATTGCTGGGAACGTGCAGCAGATCTGCATGAGTTTTTGCAGTCACCAAGAGGAATGTATGAAACAGAGCAGATTGAAATTGTTTAAAAATGTGACTGCTGATGAACTTTTTCAGCACATTACGCTTCTGCGAATTCAGACTCGTCTGAACATTTGTCTTGTAAGCACGTGTGTGTACTGGTGTCTGCTCTGCGGGCTGTTACCCCCACAGTTGTACTAACATTTCAAAGGGTGAAACCTGGAGCTTCTCAGTTGTGTGTGCTGAGGTGAAACAAAAATTAAAAATGTCATATTTAGAAAACCAACTGAATAGAGGCAGAATTGGCAACTTTTATCCCCAGGTTATTAAAAATTATCTAGATTTACCATCTTTCTGATGATCAGGCTATTTGTATTCATGTGCTTTTACATGTAGGTAGGAGCTTCATTTTAGGCAGAGGTATCTGAAACAGTTATCTTTTCTACAGTCTTGTCTGCCTAGTGCAAGCTCTATATGCCTCACAAAAATATACTTCTGCTGAACAAAGCAGCATTAAATAAACTGTAGAGATGTTGCAGGTTGGTGCTCAGACAAAAACCAAACGTACCTAATCTTGTACATAAGACATTTCATTGTTGGAACTCTGAATTGTGGTCATTCCTCGCTGTTTGGATGAGATGGAGAAGGTTGTATCCACATCATACAGCTGAGGCAAGACAACTGTATGATCAGTGTCAGAACCAGGCAGCCCTGATTCACATTCTTCCTCTTCACTGTGTTGTGGCTGCATCCTGTGGATAGAACAAAATGAGAGGACGCTTGTCTTGAAAAGGGTGTCAGAACTAATATGGAGAATGTTAGTTAAGTACAGTGTAGTGGCATCTAAACGCAGACAAGCAGAGTTTTCTTATTTTGGAAGTGATGACAAATGCAATGTTGAACTGGCTTTGCTTGAGCAACACTGTACAGTGGTGGCCAAAGTTTGTTGGAAGGCGTTCTGTGAAATATGTACCCTGGGAGCTACATTTGCCCATTGCATGTGGTGTCACCTGATTTGCAGAAGCAAGCCCTCAGCTTAGGTCAGGAATCTGAGGCAGCTCCCTGTGACCAGAGTAATTTTATTGCTATCTGACCATTGTTTCAAATTCTGTCCCATTTGTTATGTTCCTAAGGTGACATCTTTTTATCTCTCACGTTTCACCTCCGAGCAGTTAAGTTGTGTGTAAATCCTCCCTAAACAGTATGAAGAACATTGTAGAAATCCAGCCCCTTTCCAGATGCTGCAATTTGCCTAAAAGCATGTTGAACAATTTGACTTTCTTCCTGGTATTTTATTCATGACTGCAATTTTTTTCTTTTTAGTCAAGCTGTAGATGAGAGGAAGAATGAACAAGATGGCTGAGTTAAATATAGCGCTGGGGCTGAAGCATAACAGACTGTCCAGGGTTCCAGTCATAAAAGAAGAAAGAAATTACTTCAGAGAGGATTAAGCACTCTCTTGCTATAGAAGTTGTACATGATGTCAAATCATGGAGAGTATAGAACAGCATGCTAGGAAAAGGAAAATCCTGGGACGCTGACCCAGAAAATTAACACACTGCTCAGTGGTTAGCTCAAAATGGAAGAGGAGTTTCACAACTCTTTTTCCTGATCTAGTGACAGCTGTGACAAAGCTATATGCTGGAGTCACAACTCCAGCTTCATCGTGAGTGTCTGTGTGTGTGTGTGTGCCTGTGGGTAGGGAAAAGTCATGTCTTTGTAGAGCTACGTGTCCTAGACTCAGTGAGCTACAGGGTAAACACACTGTGGGCTGCACTAAAGCAAGAAATACAGCCAGTCTCTCCCCACCCCATAAAGCTCTGCTCAAACTTCCAGGAGTAATTTTCTCATGCCAGATCAGAACCTATAAATATTAGGAGGCATAAGAAAATTACTCCTAGAAGGATATATGAAACCCTCAAAGGAAGGGAGTGTGTTTGGATGCTGTTCCTGAGCCTTTGTAGAGGCAGAGGTCTGCAGACCTGCCATGGACAACCTGTGTTGTAGCTCGTCCTGAAATGGGGACAACCTGTGCAGAAGCAGTGACTGGTTCTGCTGGGCTCACAGAGAATGTAGACAGCAGAGAATGCTCTCTACAACTATCTGAAAGGAAAGTGTAGAGAGGTGGAGGCTGGTCTGTTCAGCCAAGGGACAAGTGACCGGACAAGAGGAAATGGCCTCAAGTTGTGCCCAGGGCAGTTGAGATTGGATGTGAGGAAGAATTTCTTTGCTGAAAGGGTTCTGAGGCATTGGAAGGGGTTGCCCAGGGCAGTGGTGGAGTCCCCATCCCTGGAGGGATTGAAGAGTCATGTAGACATAGTGCTGAGGGACATGGGTTAGTTGAGGACTTGTCAGTGTGAGGTTAATGAAGTGACTCAATGTTCTGAAAGGTCTTTTCCAATCTAGGCAGCTCTGTGATTCTGTGATTAACAGGCATCCCCTTGTCCTCAGGTGTGAAGAAAGCTGTCACTGCTGCCTTGTGCCTGCTCACTTCACTCCCAAACCTCTTGTGTTGGTGCAAATCAGCAGTATCTTCAAAGAAAACAAGCAACTAATGTGTGGTGCAGTAAAGAGACCGTTAATTGCTTGTACTTGTCTCCAGTGTTTTGCGTGATTTTTACGAATGAGCAGTAGTGCCAACAACAACAAAACATCTTTGCCAGAATTTTCAGTGGCAAAAACTTTGACAGAAATGGAAATTGCATTCAAAATGCCATTTTTGCAGATTGGTTCTAAGTTTTTATTTGACAAAAGGTGTGGAAAAAGCATGTTTTCCAGCAACTAAAACCTAAGCTATTGTGATTTTAAATGAAAAAAAAATAATTTTTTTTTAGTTTTTCAGTGCAACTTCAAAAATACTCAAACTTATTTTAAAAATAGAAAGGAAAATGGTTTGACTTATTCCAAGAATTTCTCTGAAACCAAGTTACATCTCTGTAGATACTTAAATGCACTCTGGTCAGAGCTCCTAGCCTCTCATCGTTTTGTACTCGTGGAATTAATCACCAGGCTTTTATTCACTTTTAGCTTAGAAAGGGTGATAAAATGGTACATGAAGCTTTTGTGCTTGCTCTCAGATGAACTGGAACATTTTATAACATTTTCTGGTCTATTTTTCAGTCCCGTATCGAGTAAATAAACTCTTTGATGTTGCCCGCAGAAAGCCTAATCATTCCTATAATGATTTTTTGTTAAGTTACCTCTTTGCTTGTTGCCTGTGAAGATGTTTTCCATTGCCTGAGTTCAAGATGTTCTTTTTGAAAGGCCATTATGTGATACATTTTAGGAGATTTTCCATAAAAGACTTTGGAAACTTTGAATTTTGGTTATTGAAAGAGGAGGTGTTGCAAACAAGTGTCTTGAAAGCTGAGAAAGATAAGCTTGAGAATTTCACAGAAATGAAATTGCTCTATTTTAAGAGTTCCTTCTCTCTTTTACCTGCTTTTGTACACTGTCCAGTCTAGTAGTCTTGGTGAGGGGGGTGCTATTAATTGGAGAGAAGGGAGAAGCATGAATGAAGAATGATGTTCTATCGAGCAAGAGCAAATCACTGAGAAGAGGAAGCCTTATTTTTTGCAGGGCTTTACTCTCTTATATACCCAAGCTGGAACAGGTTGCCCAGAGAAGCTGTGGCTGCTCCTCCCTGGAAGTGTTGAAGGCCAGGTTGGATGAGGCTTTGAGCAACCTGGTCTAGTGGAAGGTGTCCCTGGTGATGGCAGGGGGGGTGGAACTGGATGAGCTTTAAGATCCCTTCCAACCCACCCATTCTATGATTCAGTGTCTCTGACTGGCTCCAACTCATGTACCATCCAGCTCCTGAACCTTGATCCTTCTTCTGTGGAATCAAACAACACTAAAAATAGCTCTTGCTTGCTTAGAGGCAAGACATGAACTTGTCATGTTCATCTTCCCTCTGCAGAGCAGAGGAAGCATATCTTCTCACATCTATTTACAAGAACTGTCTGGTGAATTCTACCATGCTATTTCAGTAACAGTAAATTTGCCTTCTCGGCTCTTTCCAACAATTACCTTTCTTTTTCTCCAGTCTTCCTGCTTCCCCAAAGCCAGTTCCCCAGCTGTGTTTGCTTAGCCCCGTTAGTACAGATCTAACGCAGAAGTGGCCATTGTATGAGATTATATAATGCTGTTCCATTTGTGTGCTGCATGGAGAACCTGGTTTAATTTCAAACTGATAGCTCCAGTTTTCTAGTCCCTCTTTGTTTATTTATTATGCAGAAAACTGCAAGAATCAGCTGTGGGCTATTCCCTACCTTTTGCCCTATCCCTTCATAATTGTTTAAAGCTTTATGATTCTTCCTGCTGCTCTGAATGTGTTCTCCTGTGTTTGCAGTTCCTTTTGTTAGTGTTGGAGCATGAAGGAACACAATGAAACACTAAATAATATGAGGTCAAGGAGTCAGTCAATGGAATTGATAGGAGGTAAACAGAGAAAATTGGTATAAACCAGCTGCAAAATGAACAGAGGCTGGAAATTGGCAGAGAGCTTTTAGGCATTAGGAGAATATGGCCTTGCAACAGATGCCACAGATTTAATTAGTTTAAGGAGAGAGTTTGATCAATTTATGTGCAATTTTACATGGAAGAGCTATTTGTGATAGCAGGAGTGAGTCTTAGCAACCTAGAAGGTCTTTTCCAGCACTAGGGTGTTGCTCTCACAGTCAGAGACACATGCAGCAAATACTGCCACGTACAGTTTTACCCTAGGGAAGAAATACTCAGTTTCCTGTCTGACCCACTCCTGCTTGCTAATTTTTCATTGTCTCAAGGGATTAGAGTATCTACTTCCATGGGGTGGGAGAAGGGTGTCAGCAGGATAGGTGGGCACGTCCCTCTTTGTGGTCACATGTTTTGGGCAGGGGGAGGTGACTGCTTGGCAGCATGGTTTGTGGAGTTGCTTGAGGTACCGAGGGGCTCCTATTCTGGTGGCACCTGCCAGAGAAGACTGGCTAGTCTGGAAAACAGTCTTTGGAACAGGAGACTGAGTGGACAGGTCAGGGTACATCTTACAGATTTAGGATCTGTGTTGAACAATAGACCAGGCTGCTAATGAAAATAAGCCGTTCCCTACAGGTTACTCTTTGCAAGCAAACACCCATGCTGCAAGACCTGAGGGCATTGGTCGACAACCAGCTGAACATGAGCCAGCAGTGTGCTCAGGTGGCCAAGAAGGCCAACAGCATCCTGGCCTGTATCAGAAACAGCATGGCCAGCAGGAGCAGGGAAGTGATTGTGCCCCTGTACTGGGCACTGGTGAGGCTGCACCTTGAGTGCTGGGTTCAGTTTTGGGCCCCTCACTCCAAGAAGAACATGGAGGTGCTGGAGCGTGTCCAGAGAAGGGCAACAGAGCTGGGGAAGGGTCTGGAGCACAAGTGTGATGAGTTCCCGGCTGAGGGAACTGGGGTTGTTGAGCCTGGAGAAAAGGAGGCTGAGGGGAGACCTTCTGGCTCTCTACAACTACCTGAAAGGAGGGTTGTAGTGAGGTGGGTGTTGGTCTTTTCTCCCAAATAACAAGTGATAGGACAAGAGGGAACGGCCTTAAGTTGCACCAGGGAAGGTTTATGTTGGATATTAGGAAAAAATTCTTCGCTGAAAGAGTTCTCAGTCATTGGAACAGGCTGCCCAGGGCAGTGGTGGAGTCCCTATCCCTGGAGGGATTTGAAGGATGTGTAGATGTGGTACTTGGGGACATGGTTTAGTGGTGAACTTGGCAATGCTGAGTTTAGGGTTGGACTACATGATCGTAATGGTCTTTTCCAACAAAACTATTCTATGATTCTATGATTTGTTAATGGCACATGGTGCCTAAGAGCATGCAGAGAAGCTCAGTTCTCTAAAGGGAAGAAGAGGATCAAGTACAGGAGATTTATCATCTAGGTTAGATGTAAAGCATCAAGAGGGAAAAGGGAACAAATGCCAAGGGGTTAGTAAATTCTGTGTAGACAGTCCCCAGTCCGTCTCAGCTGCCTGAGGTGCATCAAATAAAGGTCTGATAGCACTTGCTTCTTCTGGATACAACAGGTCCTCTGGCTGTTGGGAGAGCTGAGCCAAATCCTTGCTGTTGCCACAAGGGTCATGCCTCTTCCCTGCTTCTGGCATCCTCCCTCATCTTCTTGTCCCTTGGCCTTGTGCCCCTGGATGTGGCACAGGAAACTTTTTACTTGGTTTTCTCCCCCAGATTTGAGATTTTCCATCTTAGTGCATTGAATCATCTTGATGGGGATGTGGGGGTCAATATGAGAGACAGCACTTTTTAGGAATGCACAGACCTGAACAGGGGGGAGAGATGGGATGGAAGAGCAGGACTGCCTGTTTTTTGCAGGCCACCAGTTGCTAAATCAGCTCAGCCTGTCCTGTTACTCCGACTGTGCCCTCAGCCTGATATACCCCAGCACTCAGGTAACTGCACCTGAGGTTAGTGGGGATCGTGCTGGGGAGGGAGTGGGTCTGCTCCTGAGCTGGCATAGGATGCCAGATGTCCCCAGCACTGACAAGCCATATCTTTTGTTATGAGTGCTAAAAGTGCTTCAGCTGAAGAAGAAAAAGAAGCTGGTGAAGCAAGACAAAGATATAATCCACTGTGAAAGAAAAAACCTGCCATCCCATAGAAAACACGTCACATCACATGCTCTGGCAGAGACTTCAGGCTGGCCTAATTTAATCAAATATTCATGTTGTGGTTTTCCCTCATCCTACTGTGATGGCAGCTGACATCGATCACCAAAAGCCTTTGACAGAGATAATTGTCCTTGTTGAGTCTTGCTGCTATTTCAACATCCCCCTTAGCAGCATCTTTTCACACCTTTATAGATCTGCACATTTACTCCCATTACTCGATTTCAGGAGCCTTCAGCTTCTGAAGTTCTGGTGTCTCACAAGAAGTCTGTGCATGCGTATGTTGATTTGAACACAGAGCACATCCCCATGGAGCCAGTGTGCAGCCTCCTTTGACAATTTTGAGATGACATATATTAACATGTCATGGCACCTTTTATGCAGCTGACAAGTGTGGCTAAAAAAAGGCATTCATGAAATCCTGCATCGTATTATTGGCTCTCCGCTGTCTTGTTGGTATTGTTCTCCCTTGTTATGCAGGATCCACTTGTGTGTGCCTGCAGAATTTGATAAACTGTAGCACTTCACATATCTGCAATGGACTAATTTGATTACAGTAGTTTAATTCTGCTTGATATCAATCAGCTCTGTACACAGTAAGATTAATTATTGCTGTCACTTTGTCAGCTCTGTAATAAGAAAACGTAGATTCTAAATGACAGATGCAAATTTGTTGGGAGCAAGAAGAGTGAGTTTGCCTCTCTCCATCTGCAGGGAGGGAGAAAATCTGCAAAAGGTGATCTGACCTGGGAAGGGATGTGCAGGCTGGAGCTGGGACTGTCACCTGCTCCGTGCTGCAGATGGGTGCTTGTTAGTACCTAAACCCATTCCTCTCTTCTGTCAGCACACCAGAGCATCTCACAGTTACCTGTGCCCAGGCAGATTAATTTTGTTTGCAGGTATGTGGTGGTGAGCTTGGATCTAGCTGCTGCCAAATGTTTGTCTTAAGAAGACTGTGCTATGTGTTTGCCTCTCTTAAATTGTACCTCCTTACAGTGATTTTCTCTGATCCAGAGTGGGTGTAAAATGCCACCAGATCTGAACAGGAATGATTTCCACCTGCTCTGTGCTGCTATAAATGACTATGCAGGAAATTTGGACTGAAGAGCTTCCTGCTGCTGCAGAGGTGACAGACATAGCTGTTATTTTTGCTTTGTTATTTTGCACTGGTGTTCTAGTGCAAAAACTGTGTTGAGTTGTAGTTTAGTATTTTATTCTCCTCATTCTCTACTGGTATGAGGTACTTCAGTCAAGGGAGTCAGTCAGGGGATGCCTGGATCTTCTTCCATATGAGAGGCTGAGAGAGCTGGGACTGTTCAGCCTGGAGAAGAGCAGCCTGAGAGGGGATCTGATCAATGTCTATAAATATCTGAAATGTGGGGGCCAAATGGATGGGGCCGGGCTCTTCTTGGTGGTGCCCAGTGACAGGACAAGGGGCAATGGGCACAAACTGGAACACAAGAAGCTCCAGAAAAACTGAAGGAAAAACTTCTTTACAGTGAGGGTGCCGGAGCCCTGGGACAGGCTGCCCAGAGAGGGTGTGGAGTCTTCATCTCTGGAGATGTTCAAAACCCACCTGGACACTTTCCTGTGCAACCTGGTGTATTTTAGGGAACCTGCTTTGTCAGGGGGGTTGGACTGGATGATCTCCTGAGGTCCCTTCCAACCCCCACCATTCTGTGATTCTGCGAGTGAGCTAGAGCATGCACAAGCTGCTCCAAGCAGGACAGGGTACGGAAAGCTCTGAATCAGGGAGTGGTGACACCCTCTTTACTCTTCCAGCTTTATCCTTGGAATAGGGAGTGGAGCAGAGCTTGGAGCAGGGAGGAAAAGTGCGTGTTTTGGGAGGTGGCTTTGGTAAAGTTAGCCTTCAGGTAGTACAACTGTGAAAGAAACGGGCTGTTATTTCATGACATGTGATGTGGCTTTCTAAACAGATCTTGTCTTTCTGGATTTCTCTCTTCTCATTTGCTGGGTCTGTTGCACCTGTCTGAAATGGTGCAAGATCCTCTCATTGTGAATCAGGGAGGATTTCTGTTCTGCTGATGCTTTACTCCCTAAGTTGCAGGTTGAACAGCATAGCCACCCAGAACAGAAGGCCACAGGTTTTTATATATTTTTTTTTTTCTTGGAAAGCTAGTGAGTGCATATAATCATCTGTAAATATGCAGACATGGCAGCCTTCTGGTGATCCCAACCTTGCATGTTTTTATATTGAAACAAGATGGGGCCACCACTCTGTTCATGGCAGGTTGCCGAGGTGCCTCTCCATCCCCCTGGGCTAGGCTAACCAGGGCATTTTCTTGGAAGCTGATCCAGCTTTGCCTCAGAGGTGCATGTGCTGTGGCCAGGTTTCCAGGCTGAGTGGGTGGGTAGGACTCTGAAGGGACACAGGATTAAAAAATGTTGTATGACAAGTGGAGTTGAACTGAGATCCACTCTTCTCTCCCTTCTCCCAGAAGCCCTCTAGATCTTGAGCTAGAGTATTGAATCAAGCACAACTCGAATTTTCATCGAGTGTTGCATCAGTCATAGGAGAAAGGGTGGAACAGGCTGTGAATTGCCTCCAAATCCTGAAGCCTTATGCAGCTTGCAGTAATGCTGGCTCACCTTCCCCCAAAAAGAAGTGACCATGGAGGCTATGGTCTGTAAGCTGCAGCATGTACTTAGGGAAGTCAAATGTCTCCATCCTGCATGGAGACTCCATAGTCCTCGGATGTGTCTACACAACAGGACTGAGCTGTCAGTCTGTCCTCAGACACAATTCTCACCCATCATCAGGAAGACTCACCTGGATAAGCCTTCAGCATCTGGCCTGCCTCTGCACATTGCTTGTGTAGTTTCCTGTACTCTTAGAAATGCTGTGCTTTCCAGGTACAGCCTTTGAAATCAGGTGAGGTGGGTAGCTTTGAAAGCATTGCTTAGTGCGATTAAGGTGATGAACCATCATGTTGGGTAATGACTTTGTGTCCTAATCATCTGCTTGGGTGTTTGAAGCCAAAATAAGCAACAAGGCAGGGTTTTCTAATAAGAGAGGAGGATGAGGTGGAGGGAGCAGACCCAAGCTTTCCCCCAGGGAATGGACATGGCATAGAGTGGGTCTGACCTTTTGCTCAGAGGGATGCTTGGCTTGCTGTGTCCTCCCCAAGCATGACTACTCCATTACTCTGGAGCCAAAAGTCAAAACACCTCCCCTTCTCCTTTTGCAGACAGTGAGCTGGGTTACAGGTTTCCACTGCCATCACTGGCTAATGAACTATACAGCCTTGTTTCATTCCTATAAAAACAGTAAATTAGGACAGTAAGGGTGTCCTGAGAAGATACTTTTGCTTATTTGCAAATAGAATTGATATGTAAAATTATACAGGAATTTTCAGATGAAAATTTCCTCTATGTAGGAGAGTGTTTGCAGGTTAGTTTTAGGTATCTAACTTATTTCTCTCTGTTGGATATATAAGGAGCTGAAGTGCTATGAACAGTCCCCTCAAGCAGCTGAAGTCACCTTTGCTGTTGAAGGAACATTGAAATCTAGTATGGTGGCCCAAGGTCTTAGAGCACCCTCAAACTTGTTATCTGTAGAAAGACTTTCCATTGCCAAACAATCCATAGGCCCACAATTGAAATCTCTGATTAAAAGCTTTTTAATGTATCAGCCTGAGGGTTGTTCAGAGCTGAGGATACACAAGCTGTGCCTCTCCCTTTCCCTGACCCATGGGGTGAACTGGAATCTCCATTTTCCCCCAATGTAATAAACCCATTATTCACTAGTGTGTGATTTGTGAATCAACAAAGAACTAAGAATCTATGTCAATAAAGAACTAAGAATCCTGTTTTATCCTGAAGAAACAGGGTGCTGCAATCTTCCCTGCCCAACGACGCCAGCAAGAGAAATGATGCGTCGTGCATAACTTCTGTTTCATTTCGTGAACACACA
This sequence comes from Antrostomus carolinensis, assembly GCF_000700745.2. Classification (NCBI taxonomy): domain Eukaryota; kingdom Metazoa; phylum Chordata; class Aves; order Caprimulgiformes; family Caprimulgidae; genus Antrostomus; species Antrostomus carolinensis. Next base: position 3,062 of record NW_010297170.1, on the reverse strand, counting down.
GTGCATCTATCACTGCGGTGGCAGTGGGTCATTATGGACTACCCAAGAGCTGCCTCCAATATATCACATGCAGGAGAGGATGATCTTGTGAGGACATTAATGTCATATGATGGTCCCCTGGCATTGTTTGTCAGACTCCTGTTTTGAAGTGGTTTGATGCTAAAGCCTCCTGCTGATGGTTATATCTGCCACACTGTGTAATTTGCACTGTCCTTCTCCTCAGCATTTACTACTTGGTGTCATGCATTTAGGGAAAGTGAATGATGATAAACTACAGGAATACATTTAATCTTAACTGTTATTAAATGATTGTTCTTCTCACTGTTTCAGCTGCCAGTGGTCAAATAGATACTTGCTAATCACAAAATCACAGAATGTTGGGGATTGGAAGAGACCTCGAAAGATCATCCAGTCCAATCCCTCTGCCGGAGCAGGAACCTAAATGACATCACATAGAAAGGCATCCAGGTGGGTTTTGAATGTCTCCAGAGAAGGAGACTCCACAACCTCCCTGGGCAGCCTGTCCCAGGGCTCTGTCACCCTCACCGTAAAGAAGTTTCTTCTCAAGTTTAAGTGGACCCTCCTGTGTTCCAGCTCACCCCCATTGCCCCTTGTCCTGCCATTGGGCATCACTGAGAAGAGCCTGGCTCCATCCTTGTGACATTCACCCTTAACATATTTATAAACATTAATGAGGTCACCCCTCAGTCTCCTCTTCTCCAAGCTAAAGAGACCCAGCTCCCTCAGCCTCTCCTCATAAGGGAGATGCTCCACTCCCTTAATCATCTTGGTGGCTCTGCGCTGGACTCTCTCCAGCAGTTCCCTGTCCTTCTTGAACTGTGGGGCCCAGAACTGGACACAATATTCCAGATGTGGCCTCACCACGGCAGAGTAGAGGGGGAAACTTCTGGTTTTAAAGTGTGTGTGTTGAAACTTCTGAACTTCATCAGGGGCAGTTATTCATACAGTCTTAGTGATAATTTTATGGCAGTAAAAAAGGACAACTAGGGTAGGAGGTGGGGAAATAAGTACTTACAGATCATTCAGCAGAACAGCATCAACTCACTAAAAACCCCATGTTTCTCCTGAAGAACTGTGCTCTGGGCCATGAGCCCTAGAGCTTCAGAAGCCATTTTAGCCTGTGCCTTCACCAAGAGCAGGAAGGGTTGTCTTCTCACAAGATCCGTGCCAGCTAGGGCAACCAGTCCAACAGGCTGAGGTCAGCATGAGCAATTCCTTACTTTACAAGGCTTTTTTTTCCCTTCCTGTACCTATGAAGTTGTTGAGCAGTGCCCTTGGGGTACACGGACTGGATCAACAATGTCTCCTTGAAGATGAATTGTCTTGTCTTGGGGTCGGGACTTGAACTGGCAGCACTGCTTTGCTTCAAGAAGCCAGGGTATTGGGTACCTGAGGGTGTTCTTCAAATGCTTAATCTAATTGAGGCATCAGACAGGCTGTGAAGAGGTGGCATTGGTGACTCTGATACAATCCTGTTTGTCTGCAAGCACCAAAGAAGGATGTGCTTCCCTGGAGGTAGCTGGGGTAGGAAAGCAGGGGATGGCACTTCTTCTGCTGGTACCTGATAATCCTTTGCAGTTGAGACCCTCACCACAAGGTTTTGAAGGCTCACAACCATCAGACATTGCCTGTGCTTTGTTGCCTCCCTCTCATCCATTCACAAAACAGCAGCTCACAAAAACCATTTGCACATCTTTTCTGTGCTTTTATAGCTAGGTAGGAAAAATGTTCTTCTGGTAGTGGTGTTTATTCAAAAAAATGAGCATAATATATTTTTTTTTTCCAAACATTTTGATTGAATTAGCCAAACCTACAACCTTACATTGTCCTTTGCTAAAAGTGACAGCAGCTGTTTTTGTGATGGGGCTGTCTATCAAATATAAACCCAGAGAGGGACTTCTCATCTCATTTCGCCAAAGCTACAGAGGACTCATTTTCACTTTTGATTTAGGTTGGACTTGAATAGGTGACCCATCTGAATGGGAAGGACTTTTCCAGTTGCTTCAGTTACTCACTTTATACTGATTTTGATCTTGCTCCCTTTGATACGTTTCTACTGCTAATCTTTTGTTAATGACACTTTATTCAGTGTTTTTCTGAAATGCTTTGCCTTTGCTGAGAAGCACCTTGATACAAATCAGCCATTGCTGTATTAGGGAAATGTTCAAAGCAATGCCTGATACTGCAGGGCAAGCTAATGGCTTGAAACCAGAATCACTAAAAAGTGTAGGTGTCTCTTTTTTAATTTATTTTTTTTTTTCCTCCCTGATCAGAAAAATCACAGAAAGTGTATTCTCAATAGTTAAGAATACAGGAAGGGGAGGAGGTATTTATCACAGCAGCTTGAGTGCTGGAAAGGGACTATTTGAAAAGGGCAGGGGATAAAAAGACATGAATCAATATTTCTCTGCACCTTCTGCTGCTGTTGATTTGAATCCATTTTTTTTTTGGCTGACATATTTCCCACGTGGCTGGAAATGCTATTTCCTTTGATAACATCAGCAATTGATGTGTTGCATTTGCTGTACAGCTAGGTGCATCCTAGGCAAAGGGATGGCACTCTGACTCTGTCAGTTTGTTTTTTTTTTTAAAAAAAAGAAGTGCACGTTCACTTTTATCTCCACGCTATGCACCCCTGTGTGCCAGGCACTGGGTTCTGCTGTCGGGCGATGCCGCCCTCGCAAGGAATGAACTGACAGACAGTGAACAAATTGCTGTTGACCGAGGGCACACCATTATTTTTGTTGCATGAGAGCTCTGGGATTTCATGTGATACAAATTCTCTTGGAATGAATGCCATCGAGGTCTAGCAGGTCTGTTGCTGATACTGTAAACTGGATAGTGGTGGGGAGATGACATGATCAGTAGAGAAAACTTCTAGAAGTTTTTAAAGCTAGAAAGGACCGCTGTGTCATAAGCCAGTGTCACATCCTGGATTCCTGCCCGTAAAGTTTTACCATAGCAAGAAAGAAGGAAATCCATGGGCAAATAGTGATAGGACAAGGAGAAATGGGTTTAAACTAAGAGGGGAGATTTATGTT
>NW_010297169.1:0-2007 GCF_000700745.2 Antrostomus carolinensis | reverse complement strand
GGAGCAGCCACAACTTCCTTGAGCAACCTGATTTTATGTACTAAATTTCACGTATTAAACATGATCCTGATCCTTTTTAATGAAGGGACAACATGCAGGAACACCAAAAACATCATAAAGATAGAGGAAAAGCACAAAAAATAACACACTGCTAGTCACTGTGGGGACAGCTCAGTGACATCACCTGATTCAAAGTTTAAAATAAAATTAGATTTTTAAAATTAGTTTAAAATAAAATTAAGATTACATATATGGCAGATTTTTAATACTAGAACAGAATGAAGTTATAAAAACTGCAACTTTAGGGGGGCAGACTTACTTTGTTCGGATGGATATTCTCTGGTGGGAAGATATACCGATGGTCTTCTGTTCTATAGAACAATTACAACAGTTACAGACTAAAGACAGCAAAAAGGTGACTGTTTTTAAAACCCAAACACAGTTAAACCATCTAAAAAACCCCTCCCCAAAGCAAATTACAAATCCATTTTGATATCCTGCCCTGTTTTTACGACGCTGTGAGGCTCCAGCTTTTGAAAACACACGTAGAAAAGAAGGAGGTTTGTTTTTCATCCGTTTTTCAAAGCACAAAGCTACTATAAAAGAATGTAAACATAAAGAAAACACCACAGATGTGGTTTGGCTGATGGAAGGAGGACACATTCCTCACCAAAGCAAGCAGGAAGTTTTCCTTGCCAATCTCAAACTATCAGCTGTGATTATAGATGGGGTTTTTTTTTAATTAAAAAATGAAATAAAATTACTGATTTCAAGTTTATTTCCCTCTAGCATCCTTGGAGTCGTGCAAGAAAACCTTCCCCTGATGCAGCAGGATGAGGCAATACTTACTGATGCTTTACATACAGAGTCTGCATGGAATCTGCTGAAGTTGCTTTTGTTGTAGACTGGTAATCCTTTCAAAAAATCTGCCTGGAAAAAACACAGGATAGAGGAAAAAAAATGAGGGTGAGGAATGAGAAGAGTGATGTTCTAGTTGGATTGTGTTGATTCTTGAAGGAGTTGCTTGAGTTATGATGATAAACAATGCAGGAAGTGAAGGATGAGGCCAGATCCCAGCTAAAGAGATGATTGTTGGATCCTAAAATTGACCCCAAATTGGTTTTATCAAGTAAACCAACCCCCACCACTTCCATTTTGGCTTTTTACATCCCCAACGTGCAATAATCCAGTTTAAAAGCTGCTAATTACCATCTCTATCAGCATAGAGGTGATTAAAAAGAGAGCTGTGAGCTCTGACAGAAGATCTTCACCGTGCAGATACAAACCCAAGTGACCAGGAGACCAGAATTCACAGGGATTTACCAGCACAGAGGTCTCAGGAGAAGCCCCTGCCCCAGGAGAAGCCCCTGCCCCTGACTTCAGCTGATGGCTGAAGAAAGCAACTAGTTTGATGTGGTGTGATCTTGAAGGACTTCAGCCATCAGCTAAAGCTGATGGCTGAAGTCCTTCAAGATCTCACCACATCAAATTAGTTCTTCTTTTCCCTTTCATGTTCTTTGTCCCAGTGTCTCACCACCCTCACACCAAAGAATTTCTTCCTCACATCTCAACTCCATCTCCCCTCTGACACTTTCAAGCCATCACCCCTTGTTCTGTCACTCCCTGCCCTTGGCCAAAGTCCCTCCCCAGCCTTCCTGGAGCCCCTTCAGGTACTGGGAGGCCACTAGAAGGTCTCCCCGGAGCCTTCTCTTCTCCAGGCTGAACAGCCCCAACTCTCTCAGCCTGTCCTCACAGCAGAAATAAAGGGAGATGCTCAATAATGTCTTTAAAGTAAAGAGAAAATGGGTGATAAGTGTAAAAATGTGGGATAAGCAGAGGAGAGAGAAGCCCCGAGACGGTCCCGTCCGAGCTGTTACAGCAGCTACCTGGATGGTAACTTCAAAATGTACTTACAAATAAATTATTTCAATAAATAATACTCACTTTACTTAAAAATTCCAAGTAAAAATTACAATTTTTTAAAAAATTTAAATTCAAAAAAATTTT
>NW_010297168.1:0-3174 GCF_000700745.2 Antrostomus carolinensis | reverse complement strand
ACCCAAACCAGTCTGGGATTCTATGATTAGGAATCTAATCACATAAGCACAGGGGAGGAAACCAAAGCACGTACTGAAGAACTCGGTGGCTGGGTCCGGATCCTCGCCTGCCTTTCTTCTTTGAGATTATTTATGTTTTGAAGAGGGGAAACTGCTACTTTGATCTGCCCTCGGCACTGTCCACTGAAGTCAGTAATATTGTACCACCCACACACAAGCTGGAAGCCAGAAAGAAGAGGAGAAAGGTCCACTGATGCAAATCCTATCACTCGCTCAGTCTCTGGGGAAGAAGAATATAAAACATATATTAATTTAAACTGCATGTAAATGAAACATTTTCAGGAAGCCTAAAAATCAGTCATACAGCCCTTGAAATATGTTTAGACTTCACAGGGCAAGACACCTTATAAAACTGAAAAAAATGATTAAAAGCTGACATCTCTCATGAGTTAAAGAACAAGTGAAGAGTGGAACAAAAAAAAAGTGGATAAAAGAGAAAATAAGAGTTTAATCGAACAGAAACAAGACTTAGATTGTTGTTAACATGCTTCAAACTAAGAGATCCATGGTGCCTGATGGAAAAGCAGGAAGAATTGTTTCAAGCAATTACACCAGCTTCTTCCCTACAGATGGGCCACAAGAGTTGTCCCTGTTGCAGCTGTTCACAACCTGAACACCTCCACTGACCTTCAAGATCATCGAGTCCAACCATGAACCCAACACTGACCAGTCCCCTATGACTAACCCATGTCCCTCAGCACTATGTCTACACGACTCTTCAATCCCTCCAGGGATGGGGACTCCACCACTGCCCTGGGCAACCCCTTCCAATGCCTCAGAACCCTTGCAGCAAAGAAATTCTTCCTCACATCCCATCTCAACTGCCCTGGCCACAACTGGAGCCCATTTCCTCTTGTCCTGGCACATGGTCCTTGGTAGAACATGAGTGCCTTGCTGCAGGTGTAAGAAGGACAGGAGGGTTGTGTACCTCATGCAATACTTAATCAGAAGAAGTCGTTAAACCAGCCTTGTAACAAAGGGAAAAATATTCAGCTTGTAAATGGGCTAGAAATAAGAGATCACAGAATTACAGAATTGGTTCGATTGGAAAAGATTTATAAGATCATCAAGTCCAATCATGAACCTAACTCTGACAAGTCCCCTAAACCATGACTAAACCAGATAATTAGAGACTTGAAAAAATGAACCTGGAGGCCAATCTGGGGACCTCAGCAAATACATTTCGCCTCTGGAATCGCATCCTCACTTCAGAAACTCCTGTTTCTTCCCCTTTCACTTTGCCAAAACTTTCCAAAAATGCTGATCTGTCGTTAGTTGTTGCATTTTTTGTGTAACATTTTGTCTTTTCTGTCTTGCAAATTTATCTGAAGTACAGAACAAACATTATTTGGATATTATTTGGATTACCTTAGCACATTCAGCTAAAAATGTCCCTGCAGATAGAATGAAAGACCAAGGCAGGGAGAGGGATTGGCAGGAGGATCACTGTGTACACACAGAACTCTGTATAATACAGAGAAGGGCTGAGTTACAAAGGAAATTTATTTTTGAAGCAAAAATCAGACAGCTGAACTTTACTATGTAAAAAGAAAGAAAAACCTTCAGTATTTTAAAGCTCATATCCCAGCAGTTTGAATTGAAGAGGTAAGGCTGCCTTCCCAATAACAAACAGATGGATTTTTACACTTGCTTGGTTATCAATTAAATATCAGAGGGTCTGGGCCAGCAAAAAACCAAGGAAACACCAGTTTGAACTATTAGCAGCAGCTTTTATCATTTAACAATAAACAGCAGGTTCAGTAAAAATCCTTATAAAAAGCTTTTATGTTGTTTGGTTTGAAACCCAAAGCCTTTCACTATCCCAGTGACCACTGATACTGGATACAGGAGCAACTGTTAAAATATATCCACACCACTGTAAAAAGTATTTGATTCCAACTGGCTGGTCACACTTCAACTAACTGCAGAGACAACACACAGAGTATGAAAAACACAGTAAAGATTTTCCTTCATTAGGAAAATCCAACCTCTAAAATGCTGTCAAATTAAAAATGGAAAGAATACAAAGGAAGCAAACCTTGCCAGATGATTAATGGGGAAAAGGAGGATGCTCAGGGGCATGAAATCAACGAGTGTAAATTTATCTCTAGCATTCTTCTAGTGCAAGGTAAGAAATGTTGTTAGAATTCTACTCTCCAATTTACTTAACAGAATTTATTTGTATTAATTACAAGTCACTCAAGTCACCCACTTGTATTAATTACAAGTCACACTCCTCTCAACACTGCACCACACACTTTACCTGCTTTATGCCACACTTTGAAGACCAAGGTTTGCTGTGGATCCAGCAGAAGCTCTTTGGATAATCTGTTGAGAAGAAAAATCACAGAATTTTATGCAAAGTCAGAAAAAGAACAAGCACAGTAAAATGCCTCTGAAGTTTCAATGCCATTGTATCTATCCAGACAAATCAGTTTCTTTATGGAAAGTTGTGGGGCAGGGGGGGACATGCAACAAACCCCCAAATTATTGAGCCCTCCAAAGTGTAACTTTCTCTATGTGGTTTGGGTTTTTGCTTGTTCAGGAAGTATTTCTCTTTACTCTTGTAAATTTAAAAGATTGAACAATAAAATAATGAATTAATGGAAATACAGTTTCTCTCATGACTCAGTAAGACAGTGACAGTAAAGCACTGGGGTTATGGTTGAAAGCTGTAATGTTTGAAGTTGATTTCTAGGGGAAAAAAAAAAACCTCAAAACCCCAAACAAATAAATAAAATCCAAAACCAACCAACCAAAACCCTTGAAAATCGAGGTGTCAAATGCAGAACAGCTTTTAAGTTCCTTGAAACAATCCAGATATGACTCTGAGCATAAGCAACCTCTGAAATACAACTTTTAAACTTCAGCTATTAGTTTTTCAATGGTTTCATCTTCATCTTACAAATTCCCTACAGCCAAAAATATGTAATTCAGCAGTCTGGCCAAAAAGCCTATTCCTGTGCAAGCACTGGTGTATATTTGTGATTGCCAAAATCCATTCAGTATACTTTCTTGTTGCGTGTAAGAGACTTGTTCCACCTAGTTTAGAAAACACTTTTGGTTACTGCTTTGGAATTAATTTAAAATCTGGTATAGAAAAGCTGGAGAAGC
>NW_010297167.1:11374-18161 GCF_000700745.2 Antrostomus carolinensis | reverse complement strand
GGCAGCGGAGCGCGGCGGCGATGGCCCCGCTGAGCCTGTGGGGATGGTGTTTCGAACCCCTCTCCATCCACTGCCTCCGACCCCTGCATTTCGGTTCCTGCCCCGGTCAGCTGCCGGGGCTGTCTGTGCAGCTCCGCCTGAAGCCAGGATCTGCACAGGGATCTGCAGTGGAGCAAAACGAAGGGCCCGTTTGCACAGAAGAGTGCGAGGCGCGGGCGCTTTCTCTCTCCGCCCGCTGCCATCGGTGCCGTGTTGTTGGAAAGCTGTGGGAGCCACTTGCTCCCACTGATGGGGAGTCCTGCCAGCCAGGTGCCTTCACTGCGCCCTTTCCGCTTGCTGGGGCGCTTGCCTGGCCCCTCGTTTTCCGTGCCACTGTAATCCCGCAAAAAGAAAGTGGCTTCCCACGTGTGTCATGAGCTGCACAAACTCCCTGGGGAGTCAGGTGAGTGTCAGGCCTGTTGCAAGGGGAAGAGTGAGGTCTGGCAGGAGGAAAGAGCACAGCTGGTAGCAAGGCTGTGTCACGCACAGTTCTCTCACGAAAGCTCACACACAGTGGAGAGCTGGGATTGTGTTTAACTTTGGAGTTTGGGATCTTGTGTCTTGGAACTCCCTCTAGGAAACAGGATGAATGTGATCCTTGGGTATGTGAAGGGAGAACAAGCCTAGGGAAGGGACTTCCACGGTCTATACCGGAATCATGGACTGATGTTACAATATTAAATCCAGCTCTGGCTGCCATGTGGTAAGAAAGAGGCTCATCAAAAAGTGAGGGGTGAGGTGTATGATCCTGAGCAGGCGCGTTAAGAGATGACGTAGCTCTGAGCCTGTGCTGTGCTGCGTGTCCAGCGTGGCCCTCAGCTGGGCTGTGCTGCACCAACCCCTTCCCGAAGGATAAGCTCAGCCAGCCCGTGGCAACAACTCCCACTTGGTAGCAGTGATCAGGCTTCTCCTTTACCCAAATCTGCTGCAATCGTTACCTCATCCCTAAGGATTATTCTTCCACCTGGGAGCAAAACATAGAAAGCAGTGACGATGCACATCTTGCTGTTTGCTCTCTTGGTAAACAAGTTTACATAATGGGAGCAGGAGCTGAAGAAATAAGAGACTTTGAAACAAAGTTTAGTGATTGCAGTGAGCAAGCCACAAACATCTCGGTGCTGTGGTACGCCAGAGCTCTGTGCAGAGAGAAAGCATCTCTGGAGTCCAGAAAGCTCCCTGCAGCCTGGTGTTCCGGACACTGGTAAGTGACTGTGGTTTGAGTGCCCTCTGGCTGAGGAGAACGTTAAGCTCAGATGTGACACTCCTGGAGAGGGGTCTAGCCGGGTAGGTAGTAGGTCACAGGCTGGCACTTCTTCTTGCCCTGCTTTGAAAGAAGCAACTCTCTCCTCTCTTGCCAGTACTTGCAAAGTAAAGTTGTAGATATTTCTTCTCTCTCATCCTAAGGAGACAGGCTGGCCACCTGCGAGCATAACGCAGCCAGCCGGGCCCTGAGCAGCCTTACACATCTCCCACTGTGCCCAGCATTTAGCGCAGGTTGGATCCTGGTGATTCCCTCATCCGTGCACGGGTGTTCTGAGGAAGGTACGTCAGGTCTGAGAAAAATAGAGCTGCGTCTGGGAATAAACTACAGAGACACACCTGTCCCCATAGCCAGACACCAAGAAGACTTCTAGGATAACCTGTCGGTGGATCAGATTGTGGCTGATCCACTGACATTGCAGCAGACATGAAGAGGAGGTGTCCAGCTAAATGCTTTCATTGTAAAAAATATCTGTAAAGGGTTACTGACTTTTTTAAGGTCAACAAGGCAGGCCTCTTGTCATAGGGCTCTTCAGGAGCTGGAGATAAGCTCTGGTAATGATCAGAAGGTAGGAAATGGCCTGGTGGCAGGGTGGCAGGAGCTGCCCAATCAGCGTACCCAGTCCACTGGGCACAGGTAGGTGCCTTTAGGTTAACTCTTTCTGAGGCTTGGGGATCTGACTTAAGATGTGGGAAGATGGCTCCACCAACTCAAATCAATCAGCGTGTTCTTCAAGCAGGAGGTACGTGCCAGTCTTCTCTCTAAGAATCTGTATTCTTGTCCTTGTTCCCTGGCCTATTCTTGCATTTTATGTTAACTTCTAATAAGAGAAAATCTGAAATCCTCCTTGGGGCAGGGCCAGGAACTGGACTACAGGACTTCCAGCAAGTCAGGCTTTCCTCTATTTGTGGATGAAGGCACAACCTGTCCCCTGACAGTTAGGTTGCATTTGGTGGAAGTTTCAAAGTGAGGTTCTGCTGAATTACTGTTTGGAAATATTGCCACATAGGTAAATATTCACCTTTCTTTGTGTTTCCTAGTGCTAACGAAATGGTGAGAAGCAAGGCAGACATACCTGGCAGTTATGTTGTGTTTACTGTGCCTCCGACTGCTCAAGGTGAAGAGGAAACTGAGCAGAGATCTCCCTTTCAAAGAGGAAGTGGTTTCTGCTCGGCCAGTAGATAAAAGACCAGGTGATGCTGCCACGTTTTGCTGCCAGGCTTTGCAAAGAGAGCAACTGTTTTTCTCTTCCTTTCATAACACAGTTGGTGGTTGTTGGGTGTGTGCTGTGGTTAATAGAGGCACTGGCTCTTCAAGCAGACTTCATGTAGTTTGCTTTTCCCACTGGCCTGGAAGGGATCTGGAGGCTGGATGCTAGTTCTCAATGGTTCTCTATGTGTGTGTGCAGAAGCGTGGGACTTGGGAATTTGGGACTGTTGCCACACAGGTAAATATTCACAGTACCACATTTCTTTGTATTTCCTCATGGTAACGAAATGGTGAGAAGCAAAGCAGACGCACCTGACATGACTAGAAGAGAGCTGAGAGGGGTAGCTGGTGCCCCACATTTAAGCAGCTTGTACTTGTGTCTTTGCAAAGTCTGTGGGGACTCAGAAACAGTCAATTAATTTCTCATATCCCCCATGGCCTCATCTCTAGACGGTGTCAGAATGTGCCTAACACAGGTACATTGTCCACTCGAGGCTCACAGAAACCACTCAAGAGCAGCTGTAAGAAACTAACTGACAAACAAACAAGCAAGCAGGGCCCGTTCAGGTGGCTGAGTTGCCTCCCCATTGCACAGTACCCATGATCAGACCAGGGCAGGAGATCTGGGTTCAACCCTGGAAGGAAGAACTCAGCACAGATCTCCCTCGGGCACAGCCTGGGAACACTCGCAGATGCAGACAAGGCTTTGGTCATGGCTGCAATGTTATGATGGCTCCAGGGCTGAGCCAGCTCCTGGCTAAAGAGACAACAGGGCAGGGAGAGTGTCCTGGTTTTCAGCTGGAACAGAGCTGGGTTTCTTTTTAGTAGCTGGAACAGTGCTGTGTTTTGCTCTCAGCCTGGGATTTGTCATGAGAGAGACACTGATAACACACCAGTGTTTGCATTTTTGTCACTGGAAGTGAAGGACTTTGTGTTTTGTGAGTCCACAAGCACAAGACCTAAGGGGGCAAGGAATATTTAAATTTATAAGCTAAATTGACAGATATGCCAGTGGGATATTCCATATCATATCACATCATGTCCAGTATATTAGTGAGGGTCTCTTCCTCTTTTGCCCCTGTCTGGCTTTTGCTCGGGCTCTTGCTCTTCCGGGATCGCGGTTTCAGTTCAGGATTGTTGCTCCTTTGGGATCGTTATCTGGGATCGGGCCGGGCTTGGTCGGTGGGTGGTGAGCAATGGCACTGGGTGTCACTCATTTGTGTATTTGATTCATCTTATTATTATCATTCTTATTTTAATATCATTCTTATTTTAAGTTTTCTTTTATTTCCATTATGAAACTGTTCTTCTCTCCCCCTACGAGTCTCCTCACCCTTGCTCCCCAATTCTCTCCCCTATCCCTGTGCGGGCAAGTGGCTGTGTTGGCTGCTGGCCAAGGGCTAGCCCAGTGAAATTATCACAGAGAGCAAACGCAGTTTCTAGTGTGTGGGACTTTCTGCACGGTGCTTTGAAAGTAAGAAACAACGTGTGCCTGGCTGGTGAGACTCCCCACTTCACAACCTTTTGTGTTTGAAAGCGCTTTTTGAGTTTGCCCCCTCAGCCTCCATTTCCCTCTGCTTAGCGCAGGATCCGTCCCCTGCTCTAGCTGTGCCTCGCTGCTGGTTTTGCTCACAAACGCTGTGAGAATAATTATTTATTTTGAAGGGCAGGGTGTCCTCAGTAATGAAGAGACAAGGATGTTCTGGTCTGCCTGTGTATTCCTGTGTCTTCCAAACCTCTACTGAGACTGGAAGTGATTCAAACAATTTTGTAGAATCACAGGATAACTGGGGCTGGAAAGGCCCTCTGGCACTCATCCCACCTGGGCCCCGCTCAGAGAAGGGCTGGCTCAGAGAAGGGTGTCAGGCCGGGCTGCTCAGGGCTTTGACCAGGTGAGATTGGAGTACCTCCAACGATGGGGACTCCAGCGCCTCTGGGTGAGCTGCTCCAGTGTTTGACTGCCTTCATTGTGAAGGGGCTGCAGGGGTGGCTTCTGTGAGGGGCTGCCCTGAGCTGGTCACAGCCAGTTCCAGCCAGCTCCAGCAGTCCCACAGCAGGGAATGCCTCAGCCCATCCTCAGGGGAGTCTGTGGCACCTCTGTGAGAGCGTCTTAGAGTAAGGGTGGTAAACACTGAGCAAAAGGAGAAAAAAGGCCAGAGCAGGAGGAGAAACAGGAAAAAAAGACCAGGCTGAATCAGGAGGAGAAAAGAGAGAAGACCATGCCTGGGCAGGGGCTGGAGCCGAGGGGCTGCTTGAGCAGGAGCTGAGAGATGCAACCCAAAAGGGGCTGCTGCCAGTGAGGGAACCACCATGCACGCACTGGCCCCAGTCTCCTGTGCCGCCGCCGCCTCACCGCAGGGGCTGAGCAGAGCGTGTGGTGAGGGGACGGAAGAGCAGAAGGGGCTGGGAGGGGAAGAGATGTCTGGAGGGAAGCAGGGGTGTTGTTCCTCAGGGTTGGTTGGTTGTTTTCAGTCTTCTTTGATACCAGAATCGGTAATTAATAGATTGTTAATGGGCAAATAAATTCCATTCATGGAAATTCCCTGAATGAGTGAACAGGTTTTGCCCGTGACAGTATCTTTCTGGAATTTCTCTTGATACAACTTGTGAGAGTTGGTCCTTGTCCTTTCCCAGCACATCTCTGAGAACAGTCTTGCTCTGTCTTCTCTGCACCTTCCCATCACATAGCTGAAGACAGCAAGAAGATCCTCCCCACCCTTGGTCTTCTCCAGTCTGAATCTAGCTTTCTTGGCCTGGTACGTTGTGTGCCCCAGGACCCAACCATCATGGTGGCCCTTCACTGGTGTCACTCCAGTAAGCTGTTATCTCTCTTGTTCTGGGGAGCCCAGCCGTGGGCACAGTACTGCCGGTGAGGTCTCATGTGCTGAACAGAGGAAGTTAAATAACTTCTTGAGAAGTGCTGGCTACACCCGTGCTAATTCAGCCCGTTACGCAGTCGGCCCTTGCCACCACGAGGTTGTTGATGATGCGTGTTTGTACGCTGCTGACTCATGCTTGGTTGTCTAGGTGATGAGTATAGGCTTAAAATAAAAGTAATGTGTAAATTCTTAGGAAATAAGGTGGAGGAGATGTCAATGAACTCAGCAGTGCCTAGTTTATCCGCTCCATGAGTATTGGTGTCCAAGCTTGCAGTAGTGAAAATCCCTGTCTGCTCTGTGCTTCATAGGCAGAAGAGATCTCTGTGATTTCTGTCCTTTCAAGAAATCCCTGTAGCCTAAATTAATTTCCATATACAACTGCAAAGATCATTTAGAATCACGTTATGTGAAATAGAATGCCATGAGACAGCATTTCATACCAGTTTTCCTGCTTTCTTGAAAACTTTGTCAGGAATCCCAGCTTATTTGTTCCACTCCTTGGAACGTTTAGCTTACAAAAGAGAACTGGTATTTTTTCTTCACTTTGTCTTATTTTACGTTATGTTAATATTGTTCTTTAACTACCTTTTACTTCTCAGCTGTCTCCTTTCATAAAGAATTGGGGAAATTGGAATGTCATAATTCATTGTAAAGTAAAATAAATTTCACAGAATGACAGAATAGTTCAGGTTGGAGAGATGTCTGGAGATCTAGTCCAACCTGCCCCACTGAAGGGTCAACTAGAGCAAGTTGCTCAAGACATTATCAGTCCAGTTTAGAACATCTTCAGAGGTGGATACTCCATAACTTGCCTGGGCAACCTGTTCTAGTACCTGACCACCCTCACTGTAAAGAAGTTTTGATTTGATTCTCACAAGTGTAGAGGTGGTCTTGAAAAGTTGTAAAGCCTCCTGTGAATGCCACTATGGTCTGGATTGTCTCTCAGGAAACTCGGGACTGAATTTCTCTTGTTTATCTATAAAGTCTGTGAGCTCAGTGGTAGACTCCTGCTCTGTGGTGAGGTGCAACACAACCAAGTATCAGAAAGCACTGTGTTTTCTAATTTCAAAATGTGGAGCGTTGTGCTTACACCAGGGATGGATGTTTGTAGTTTCAGATTCTCAGTCAGAGCAGAGATGGCTTATTTCTGCCCCTCTCTTTGGAACTCTGGGACAGAGGGGCATTTCTGTATCCAGGCTGCCCATGGAAAGTGCTTTGCCAATTGTGTGAGATGCACTGGACCCTGGAACTAAAGAAGTGACATCAAGAAGTCTTTTATCCCACTCCTTCCACCATAATGCAGCATCAGGTACGCCTGTGCCATTTCTGAAGGAAATATGACTAACCCGTTCTTTACAATGCCCACCATAGTACGTGACAATGACAGGGAAGTCCTCTC
>NW_010297167.1:0-11331 GCF_000700745.2 Antrostomus carolinensis | reverse complement strand
TCGCCTCCCCCCTCTCCTCTCCTCTCCTCTCCACTCCTCTCCTCTCCTCTCCTCTCCTCTCCTCTCCTCTCCTCTCCTGGTTGCCTAGCTACTGCCCCTGTTTGCATGCATGCCTGGGTGAAGGATAGGACTTTGCTACCTGTGCTAGGCAGTGACAGTCTGTGGCCCTGAGGTTATATGACTGCAGATGACGTGGGAAATGCAGCACTTGAACCCCCCGTATCCAAAGCAAGCAGTGGGCTATCAGCTGGGAGGTGTCTGCCCTCTCTGCCCTCATTAGCCAGCGTGCGAGAAAGAGTCATGGGACCTTCAGGAAAATGCCCACAAGGGAATGATGGGAGTGGCCTGGTGGTGAGGGCAGCCAGGTGCAAGGTGAATTCCTGTTTTCCACCAGAGCAGCTTATCTGTGTACAATAGATGATTCCATAGAAAACCCAGAAGTTATTCTGGCACCAGAACCCGGAACTAAGAGATGTTTTTTCACGTTGAAGGTCTGCTCTTCCTCCCTTTGGGACTGCACAGCGACTCCGTGAAATTGCCATTTGCTGAGCACTGGCAGGATGAGTGGCTGCTGCTCCTCTGCTTGATGATGAGACGGGTATTTGCTGTGGATACAGTAACCTTGGGCCTTACGCAGGAGGGGACAACGTCAACACAGAGGCAACTGTTTTGTGCAAACAGCTGTTGCTGACTTATATGATGACTCCGAGCTGCCAGTGTGTGCTGGGCATGTTCTGAGGCCATCTAGGTGTGAGGCTCATCAGGAATTTCTACATTCATTTGAGTTTTCCTTTTTATTTTTAGGATGAATGAAGCTGCACAAGTATTTTAGCTGTTTGGGTGACACGCTGTTTTTATTGTACATTATAGAGATGGACAGAATTTCAGCTTATCAGTGTAGGATACCAGAATCATAGAATAGTTTGGTTGGAAAAGACCATTACGATCATCTAGTTCAACTGTAAACCTAGCATTGCCAGCTTCACCACTAAAGCATGTCCCCAAGTACCAATCTACACAGCTTTTAAATACCTCCAGGGATGGTGACTCCACCACTTTCCTGGGCAGCCTGAGCCAACACTTGACAACCCTTTCAGTGAATAATTTTTTCCTAATATCCAACCTAAACCTCCCCTGGCGCAACTTAAGGCCGTTCCCTCTTTTCCTATCACCTGTTATTTCTGAGAAGAGACCAACACCCACCTCACTACACCCTCCTTTCAGGTACTTGTAGAGAGCAAGAAGGTCTCCCCTCAGCCTCCTCTTCTCCAGACTAAACAATCCCAGTTCCCTCGGCTGCTCCTCATAAGACTTGTTCTCCAGGCCCTTCACCAGCTTCGTTGCCCTTCTTTGCACACGCTCCAGCAACTCAATGTCCTTCTTGTAGTGAGGGGCCCAAAACTGAACACAGTACACGAGGTGCAGCCTCACCAGTGCTGAGGACAGGGGGACAATCACTTCCCTGGTCCTGCTGGCCACATTATTTCTGATACAGGCCAGGATGCTGTTGGCCTTCTTGGCCATCTGAGCACACTGCTGGCTCATGTTCAGCCGGCTGTTGACCAGCACCCCCAGGTCCTTTTCTGCCAGACAGTTTCCAACCACTCCTCCCCAAGCCTGCAGTGTTTCATGGGGTTGTTGTGACCCAAGTGCAGGACCCAGCACTTGGCTGTGTTAAACCTCACACACTTGGCCTCGGCCCATCGATCCAGCCTGTCCAGATCCCTTTGAGAGCCTTCCTACCCTCAAGCAGATCAACACTCCTGCCCAGCTTGGTGTCATCTGCAAACTTACTGAGGGTGCACTCAATCCCCTCATCCAGATCATTGATAAAGATATTAAACAGAGCTGGCCCCAACACTGAGCCCTGGGGAACACCACTTGTGACCGTATCATTGCAGCAAAGAGCTCGTCTGTGTTTTGCCATCAAAACAACTAAGGTCTGACAAGCTCCACACTTTTGTTTTCAAAGCCAAATACAGAACAAGACAGTTCAAGTCTCTGACCCAGTCTCCCCTTTCTCAAACCCCCTTCAGTAACCCAGCTATCCCTTCTGAAGGTCCATCAACAGAGGACAAGCTCAAAAGCATCATGAACTTCACTCGGCTCAAATTTCTGAAATCCCAGCTTCCACAGCATTGTACATGGAAGCCTATCAAGATACTCTAGCAAAAAAGGAGAGTTAACAAAAATTGCCTCACATGTTCCCTAAAACTGCATTACTATTTTGGTCCAAGTCATACAGACTTCTTGTAATTTGGGATATATTAAGTAAAAGCAGAAGACAAACCACCAAATCATAAGCATGTATGACATTTACCAATTTAATAGGCTGGGGAGGAAGGGACAGGGCAGAGATGGGATTGCTAAGGCCGTTCTACTTCTCCATTGCCATTTTAATTTCCACACACAACTAGAACAGGAAGTTGCACATTGTTTCTGTAAATGGATTTCCCTTTGCCTCCTACTCTTGGCCACAATCGATATGAAGCACTGCAATTATATCTGCTGGAAACATCCACAGGGCCTTGACAGTCTTAGCAGCGCTTTACCCCATACTGAGCCACAACCTTCCCCAGCCAAAATTTTTTCAGACTAAGGCTGGGCACTCTGACAGAGGACCCTGGCCCAAGAAGAAACCATACTGTCAGTCAATGCCGCCTCCAGGACCACCACTCAGGCTTGTACACACACACACACCCAGCAGCAAGTTCTAGGCTCTGTCTTGTGCAAGTGCACCTGCACACAAACGCTGCATCCTGATGGTAGGCTGAAAGCCAGTACAAGTCTTCAAGAGAAGTCTCGTGTGTAGGCACAGAGAGGAGAACATCGTTATGCCCCCGCTGCTCAATGCATTATCCCACTACTGTTACAGTAAATTCATTAGTCAGACTGATCAGGTGCTCAGAAAGTAGACATTTCCACTGTGCAATTATTAAACTTGATTGCAAATGCTTGAGGAGTGTCAGCCACTGGGTATGACACACAGAAAGAAGCCTGTAGAAAGCAGCAGCTAGAAGTTTTCAAGATCTTGTCTCCTGCTAAAGATTCTTCAAACATCATGGTAGGTTACAAGCCTCTGCACCACACCGCAGTGTTTCAGGAGAAGGCCTTACAGCTCCACAGTAACAAGCACCATGGATTGTGCACGTCTGGCCACTGACCTGTGCAATACCAGAAAGCTAAACGCATGCTGAAGAGCTACTGAACTCCTGCAAGAAACCCCGATGGTGCAGGCAAGTGGCTGGGATCAATATACTGCTACAGTTGCCTTAATCGTGTTGGTGGGGAGTAGAATATTTCCCTTGGAGCTACAGGGGTACATCAGGACACAATTTAATGGACTACAAAAAGACAGCTGTGCAAACTCCTGCGGCCTGCCTCCTCCCCACTGCTTTGGAAAAGCCTGGTTTTCCTAAGTGAGGTCAATGTCCTTCTTGGATTTAAGTCGTGTATATCCATCCAGCACTACAGACAGTATTTACTCACAGAAGTATCTAGCTAACGTAAACAACAACTATGCATTTGTTTTAAGAACTACCACAATGAAGAAATCTAGGCAAATGGGCAGGAGGGGAAGAGTACACAGGAAAAGTATCTTTATTGGAGTAAGATCTGCAGACTGGTCACAATCTGTTTTTCCAGGATGTTTGCTTAAGCCACATAATTGTTTGCAGAACCTCTGCTTTCTAAAAATGCGTTTGGAAAAATTTACACCACATTTTCTTTATTCTGTTTCTACTGATTAGATGATGCTTTTAAACATCGAACTAGGTGACCTGTCATTATCCAATAATGACCAGTCAGCAGTGTTCTCTCAATCACATATCAGGCAAACATCTCACATGGAAAAGTCTTTAAAGAGTTTTTCAAATAATTTCCAAAAGAATAAATGTGTTAAATATATTTAT
This sequence comes from Antrostomus carolinensis, assembly GCF_000700745.2. NCBI lineage: Eukaryota > Metazoa > Chordata > Aves > Caprimulgiformes > Caprimulgidae > Antrostomus > Antrostomus carolinensis. The sequence goes on along the minus strand of NW_010297167.1, from coordinate 7,420 downwards.
TCCAAATAATTTGGACAGGTCTACTGAAGAGCAGCTCTGAAGAGTCTCTGCATTGACAGAAAGACTACACATTTAATGTAGCCCAGGGAAATAGTTTAATAAAGATGCTGAGTTGAAAATAAGATGCAAGTAACTTGGAGCTGTGGTCCCATCAAGCTCCTTCTGCTCCCAGGTTTGGAGGTCTAGAAGTAAGCAGCAAGCTAATTGGGACTGAAGCTTGATATTCTCTCTGCCAGCCAAGAGGCACGCTACACTGCAGAGGAATGCTTAAAGCAGCAGAATCCCAAGTGTTTTAACTTTAATTTCTCTCAGTAAGAGCTTACGGAAACCATCCCCCACTTCCTGAAGTTTCATTATTTGTTAGTGTGCCACAGCCTAAAAAAAAAAAAAAAAAAAAAAAAAAAAAGAAAGAAAGAAAGCCAGAAAGCCACATTATCTTAACCAAAATACCACGAACACCCCTAGAAGTTGTCTCCTCCAGTTTTAGCATCCAGATGCCAGAGTAGCACCAAACACTACCACTACGGCAGGGATGCTTCAAAACTGTAACAGATGAAGGACAAGCACTTCTGTCAGTGGCTGCCATGCTACTGTTAAAATAAGGCACTGACAGACATGTCTACAGGTCACATGGATGAACCCCACATAGCACAGAAACAGATATACTTAATTATACATCAATTTAGGAGGAGACAAAAACAGTGATACATCAGTGGCAAGCAGACCATCCTCAGCATGCAGAGAACAACAAATAAAATAAAGGATGATCTACCTCCTATCAGCTTACAGGCTTACAACCTGCCAGTGCTGTCTCTTAACATGAGATTTAGGGTGTATAAGGAAACTAAATCCAAACACAGTGGCACAGGTAAGAGATCAGATAGTTGAGAAAGTCCAGTTTGTTTCAGGCTGTTTGACTGGACTTCTCTCTTTACCTTAACCACCCATAATTACACGAAGATAGCACATTTCTGGTATGACTCACAAGTTGCACATCCCAAATGGAGATTGTCCTCAGTTATTTCAGCATCTCACTCACCACCACACCAGGAAAAAAGTACCCTGAGTTGGAGCACTCAATAACATAACATTTCTATCATTCATCCACTCTCAAATGCTGTGTTTCATCTGCCAAGACACACATGCAGATCAGCTGCATAATTTCAAGCTAAGTTTATTTTTTAAAAAAATCCAGGTTTAAATAGTACTTGAATTTCTTCTAATTAAGAGGAATAAACAATTTGCTAGTCCGCATGAGCTGGCATCTTGTTAGCTTACCATACACTATATATCAGCTATTAGAGAGCAAAAATGCATACACTGCTCAAACTTCAGCAGCACCTTTTCCAGCCTAGTTCAGAAGACAAGCCTTATTCACAGCACAATTCACCTCTTTTAGTTCTGTGCTACATCTGGCCGTTGCTGCATCTTGCCCAATACTTGACTTAACAACGCACATAAGAAAATCCTATAAATGGACAAGGAAGGAGCAGTTTCCCAAAGACGAAGTTTATCCCCTTTCCAGTCAGATAAAGGTTGATTTGTAGTTTCAAGGCTTATCCCTGCAACCTTATACAGCCTAGTTTTGAACACAGTTCAAAAATATAACTTAAAAAGAAGAAAAAATCCCATAAGACACTGAGTTCAACAAGAAAGCAGAATTTCCTACAACCAAATCAAGCCCTTCAGTCACCATTCAATACTTCTTCATTCTTGTTATTTTCAAAAGACTGACCAACTGACCCTTTCCTGAAGCAATGATATGTTTTATTATTTCCATCATGATCCCTCTTAACTCTGAGGTCCCCACTGTACTTGTTCTCACTTTGTATAGAAGCCTGATAGCTTTTAATTACACCCTTGTTGCTCCTGGTTTTGCCACATACAGCATTTGAGACAGTATGACAAGATCAGGTCGACAAGACATTTTTCTCTTCCAAGCAAGGAACAGAGAAGCCAATAAGAGAAATAGCAAACTGTGCTTCAATCCCCGTGTGAATTGGATCCACTGTAAACAACCACCCCAGGACAACATCTGAGGGGAAAAAGCAAGTGCTTTTAGACATGAACAGGTGAAGCTACAAAACCACTGCACATTAGCATTCATACAAGGGTACCTTCAGGTAAAGTTCATAGCTACTTAGCAAATTCTCAAATATAAGATCTGTGGTTCTATGGTCATGTACTGCTTACATTTTTGCACCCGTAAGATATTATTAGACACACTATTAAGCAAAATTATTAAATAATATAACCATTTGCTGGAACCAAGAATGAACATTAGAAAGAAAAATGGCAGCTTTAGTAACCTATTTTTGAAATTGGGGAAGAGAGACATACTTTTATGGTGGTTACTTCTACATGCACAGCCAGCGTTCCAGATGGGCATGACTGAAAAAGCAAATCAAGGCCTCCACCAGTTGTCACTCACGCTGTGCTAGTCCAAAACATATTCTGACTTTTATGGGAAAAGAAAAATCCCACATATAATACACCTTTTAACCAAACAAATCTACAATTTTATTTCCATTACCACCATGATGCCCTTTCCATCATGGTACTAGCGGCAGGATCAACAGTAGACCCCGTTAAGAATCAACAGTATTCTCCAGTGGAATAAGTAGTTCTGAAAAAGATAGTATTTATGGTAACCTATTTCTATTTAGGTGTTTAGTCATAAACTATTTCAATTAATACAGTTTCATACACACTTTTTTCCATGGCAGTAACGGGAAACTTTTTACTTTGTGCTCTGTGACTGTCCCAGATGATGTTGAGGAAAGGAAACACATCAAGGCACAGCATCCACATGACAAGCCTTCAATAAAATTAACACAGCTGGATAGATTTCCACCCTTCACAGACACTTTTTCAAAGATACAATAAAACAACAAAAGTTGTTCCAGCTTTAGAAGAAGAGCAGCTACTAAGTCATTCATATATCTCTCATGAACTAATAAGAGAGTTTGTTCACTGCATATATATAATATATATAGAAAACCTATAATGGGGCTTTTACAAGACATGATTAACAGATACCAATAGGTCCCCAAAGGACCTTGCTTCTCCCCACATACAGCCAGCTCAAGCATAACACTACCAAGCTACCATGAAAACCAACGTCTCAAATAGCTGTGCTGGGTGGCACAGATACAGTGATCTATTTAATGCTTTGGTAGCTGGTCACCTGCTGCTGCACTAGACACAAGATTCTTAGAACCATCACCTCATACATTGCATTTCCTTTTTTCCTTTGCCCTTATGCCACTAAAATGTTGACAGAAATCAGAAAACCCTAACTCAGCATAAACCAGGAGCTATTCAAATGTGAAGATTGTTGGTTAACTGATATTTGAATTAAAAGAACAATTGATTTCAGGCAACAATCTAATCAGATGCATCTGACAAAAAAAAAAAAAAAAAAGAAAAAGGACAGTTTGAAATGTCCAATATGTGACTTTACAGCAGATTAGTGATGCATTTCATTTATGTAGTGTATCTTCCAGATACGAGAGGTTTGTTGTTAAAAAATAAAGATTGTACAAACACCCCTGACTGTTGCACAAAGTTATCAAAAAGGCCTTTCAGAGCAATGTTCAGAGTCTTGGGATTTTTGGCTTTGATTGCATAAAACAAGAGGCTGCATCAGGCCTTTTAATTTAGTATTTAATAAGGTATCTAGAGCTTACGGCCAAATACTCATTCAGCAGAAAGGAGGTTTTAATGGTCTAAAACACACTGAAAACTACGCATTGAGACTGCCCTTCCAACGGCAGGAATCAGAATCAGCATAGGAAGGAATGCACTACAGTCAACAGCTATTAAAGTTAGAAACTTCCCCCATTCCCCAAAAAACACATTCAAACCCTGCATTCACACATATACACACACACACACACACACACACAAAGTACATATAAAGAATGACAGGAAACAAAAGTTTTTGGCTCAGTTTCTCCTTCTCTATCAAAGCAACTGCCCGGCCCTACACCACCACAGAAAGGGTGGCAGTTGTGGTTGGTTGCTCTCTCACAGGTGTACACAGATAAGTATTACAGGGGTTTTTTGACTGGTTTTGTTGGTAGTCATGTGGGGTTTTTTTTAACTGCATTAGCTGAACTGTACAGGAATTGCAGACAGGTCCTACGTGTATTCACTCATGGTCACGAACGAAATTTCTCGACAGAACAGCTGACAAGGCAACCCTTACACATTATGCTACATTCTGAGCAATTTACACATATCATGTAGAAGCTCATACACATAAAGTTAGCAACAACTTTCATAAGCAGACAAATAACCACAGCAAGCACAGGACAACTTCTTGGAGCCTTGACCGCTATTATAGAGAGTACAGGAAGAAGAGGATGTGAAGCAAAGGCCACAGAGATAAGTGTCAGCACTTTATTAGGAGAGGGAACATCACCCAAGGCAAAGTCAATCTAAACAGAAGGCACAAGTTTCTTTGCTGTATTTAGAATCTCTGTGTCTGCTGGCAAGCAAGGGCAGTCCAAGAGAACCAGAGAGAAGACATCTTTCCAGTGTATACAACATTAGATGATACTCTAGGTCCTGCAGAAACACTTGGTCTCTTCACACAGTTCTGGACATGTGGAAAGGAAGGTTTGTATGGAAGTAGAGTTTACAAGGACTTGTAGAAATGGAATGGCAGTTTCTCCCCTGATTTTGTAATTGTCTCCCCCCTCACCATTTAGTTCCTATAGCTCATGATGTGCATTTCAAGGATACAAAGTCAGCTGCTAGAATACATCCAGCTACTGCAGCATAACACTGAGAAGAGTCACACCAGAGGATAACCTGTTCCAGTGTTGTGTCACTCTCCAAAAAAAGGGTTTTCCCAGCTCTAGGTACTAACTTGCCGAGCTTCAACCTGTGACTAACTGTCCAACATTACACTGTCACCACCAAGAGAAAGACTAACTGCAAAGATGACAGAGCCAGACTTAAGTATTTCTACACTACCATTATGTCACTATTTTGTTTCCTCTTTGTCAGACCAAACAAGCACAACTCCTCCAGCCCCTCCTTGTAGGCTGCATGCTCCATGCCCCTGACCATCTCCACATCCCTTTCTGCTGCACTATCTCCATTTTCTTTAAATGACTCTTGAACAAGGCAGGACTGACACACACAAAAAAACCCCCCAAAAAAATCAACACAGCACCCCACGTGAAGCTTATTCACTGCAGAGCAGATGATAATCACTGCTCTTCATCTGCCAGCCATGCTCTTCCCAACACAGCCTTGCTATGTAGTTTCGCTTAATCAGATGGCCTTGTGTTGTTGGCTGATGCTCAGCACAGCATCCACCAGCACACCAGCTCCTTTTCAGCCGGACGCCTGCTCAGTCACCTCCCAGCACATACAAATGCATGGGGTGATTCCACCTCAGGTGTAGGTCCTTGCACCTTGCCCAGTTTACCAAGGCTTTTGCTGGCTCAATTCTCTAGGTTCCTCTGCCCTGAAGCTCTGCCATTCAGCATATGAATCACTGGTTTCCCTAATTTAGGGTTATTCTCAGATTTGCTGAGGACATGCTTCATGTCCTGAATGGTCTCCAAAGAACACCCCGAACAGTGTGGGCTCCAGTACCAACCCTGCTTGTTAGCAGCCATCAACCATTTGCTAGCTCTGGCTAATTTTCTTTCCTATTAACAGTCCCTTTGTCCAGCCCGTATGTGCTTCATGTGAGAGAATAAGATCAGCGTTTTAAGCATCCTCTTCTTTTTAAAGAGGCAACTTTAGTGTAAAACTACCTAACAGCTGTTCTTCGGAAACACAGTCAGGACTCAAAAGATCCAGAGAGGTCTTCTGCTCCCATCCATAAGTGTACTAAAGTACTTTACATAATTGCTTGTTCTTAGGCATGACCATCCACATTAATCAGCAGGTAATCTGTCACATTTTCTACCCTTTTTCTACTTCCTGGCTTTCAAACATTAATTTGAACTGTACTGTGATCATATACTACAGTCCATGAATGCAGCATCACATTAATCCAAAGGACAGATACACAGGCTCAAACATAAAGAGTCCCCACTGTATGTGCACTGTCTTATGCCTCTTCAAACATCAGAGACCTGCTAAGCACCTAACAGCTCTTGTGCCCTTCTTCCCTGCCATCAAACACCAGTTATTGTTTGTCAGCTTGCTACTGTTAGAACATCTTCAGCAGAGCTTCTCTGAAATCTAATCCTCATCAGTCCTGGCTGGTTGCTTACCCAATGGAAAAGGCCTTAGTATCTGGAGACGGGGGTGGGGTGTGTGTGTGATTCAACACAGGCTACAGCTGTAAATTTCAAAAGTCCTACAAGAAAAGATAACATCTGTGTATTTCATTATTGCCCCTGACTTTAGCTAGACAACCATACCATAGAAACAGAAGGCATTTGGCTTTCTGCGTGCATGCAGTATCTGAATTACACATGCAATGAATTAGACATGGATTGTGAAAGGCAAGTTTCTTCTATACTAATTCATTCATTCTTTGTTTGTTTGAGTTTTTTTAGGTAGGTTTGGTTGGTTTTGGGTTTTTTTTTTAGGTTTTTTAATGGTGACAGAAGATGCTCTGTTTTGTTTGGGGTTTTTTTGCTGAGAGTTGTGCTTTCAAAACATATTGTTTTGTAATAGTCCCTGTTTTACATTAGAGGAGAGCTTCAGATGCAGAAGAAAATCTTAACACTGACTGTTTAAGGAGAGCAGTGTTTCCTAGTGCAAATCATCATTTCTTAAAAAGGAGTCTGCTGCTTCCTTCATGCTTCAAGAGGCAGATTTAAACACTGAGCTATTTAAAAACCCTATGTCCAGTAAAAAAAAAAAAAAAGGAATAGTTGCTACACCCAGTACTGCAGCTGCTCTGACATAAATGTGAGCGCTGATCTGTTACATTTTTCAGTTTTGAAACAGTAAACAAGAACGTCCCTCTCAACCTCTCTCTCCTCTAATGAATCTGGTCATCCCATCGTCATTCTGTTGAAGTTTGTGGAAGTAAAGCAGCAAAAATCTTAAATTACATGTTTAAGTCAGCTCTTGTTTCCAAGAGGAGAGGAAGAGGGGAGAATAATCAAGAAACAGCAAGACCAAAGAACATAGGCTGAAATTTCTAGAGGAGCAGCTTTCCATTGTGAAATATTTAAGCTATGAAGAGCTAAATTTTTAACTCCTGTACTAAAAGACACTGATTTTCAGAATGGAGAGAGGGATACAAGAGGATTTTAAAGTTATTTTTTGTGAAGAATTAACTAATTGGCTCAGGGACCCATGCAAGAATGGCACAAATTAATATGAGTTTAAACAGCAAACTAGCATTTCATGGAATACACGTAGGAATACACATAATAAATACATGGAATACACATAATAAACGTAGGAATACACATAATAAACATAACTAAGCACA
>NW_010297166.1:2125-2854 GCF_000700745.2 Antrostomus carolinensis | reverse complement strand
GACAGGGACAGGCTCGTGGCACCTTGGGAGACGGGAAATCATGAGCTGACTCTAAAGATTCATGATTTATACGAAATACTGAAATAAAAGTGTTGTCCACTCCAGCACTGCAAGTGCAGCTCGTTTAATCACCGTGCTCACACTTACGGCTTCGACGTGCTCAGCCCAGACACGTGCAATGCCAGGGCAGGAGCCTACAAGGAGAGCTGTGACCACAGGTCACGCTGCCAGGGCTGCCACCAGTCACCAGCTGTGCCACGTCCTCTGTACGCTGCTCCCAGTGATGCCAGCCCACCCCTTATCTCCCTCCAGTGCTCAGGGAGCAGCGAGTCCAGTGGGGCAAACAAGGCCACCAGCACGATGGCAGGGCTGTGACCCAGCTCTAGAGCCCTGGAAAATGCCTTGTCAGCCACGCCGGGAATGCCACCAGGCCACCCTGTGACCCCCATACCCCACAGGAGCCATGAGACCTCGCTCACTCCTCGCCCCAGTGAGGAGCTGGAACAGCCCAAGCCCACCCACTGGTGCACAATGAAGCACAGAGGCTGTGAGGGGCCAGGGTGAAGGTCTGGGCACAGACACCCCCAGGCCAGGGTGGGACATGGGGCACTAGGGGCTCACAACAAGCCTGGAGCCACACAGCCCCACAGCCCCATGGGGCAGCTGCTGGACCTGACCCCACCGCTGCAGCCGCCCTGCCAGCAGCCCAGATCTGCACATTGGCTCCGG
>NW_010297166.1:1752-1958 GCF_000700745.2 Antrostomus carolinensis | reverse complement strand
CAAACCGGGCTCCGGGAGGTCGGGCTGATGCCCAGCAAGGATGGTCCCGTCCCACCAGAGCTCAGCCCAGGACAAGTCCGGCACCTGTAGCAGGACCATCCCTAGCCAGACAACCAGCCTGCTCAGCCCCGAGTTGCAGCTGGACTGGTTCTTACTGGGATGTCTTGCTTTGGTGCCCAGCACTGGCAGGCAGCACGGGGCAAGGG
>NW_010297166.1:1387-1733 GCF_000700745.2 Antrostomus carolinensis | reverse complement strand
CCCGGGCACGGTCGGCTCGCTGCTGCAGGGGGTTGGGCTGGACCCCCACGTCGTAGGGCTCTGGCTCATGTTTAGGGCCATTGCTGGTAATTTTGGAGCACAATGCTGCCCAGTGCCAGCAGGGAACAGCTGAGCCACTGCCTCCTCCCCTGCCCTCGCATCGGTGCTGTCCCTTGGCTTGGAGGCCTCTTAGAATCATGGAATGTTGTGAGTTGGGAGGGACCCACCAGGATCATGGAGCCCAGCTCCTGTCCCTCCACAGGACAATCCCAACATTCACACCATGTCCCTCAGGGCCTTGGCCAAATGCTGCTGGAATCTTGTCAGGCTTGGTGCCATCAGCACC
>NW_010297166.1:0-1343 GCF_000700745.2 Antrostomus carolinensis | reverse complement strand
TTCCTCATGGCCAACCTCACCCTCCCCTGCCACATCTTCCTGCCATTTCCTCTGCTCCTGGCATTCGTTGGTGGCCAGAGAGAAGAGATCAGAGCCTGCCCCTCCTCTTCCCCTTGGGAGGAAGTTCTTGACTGTGATGAGATCTCCTCTCAGTCTCCTCTGCTCCAGGCTGAACAAATCAAACAACTTCAGCCTCTCCTCATATGGCTTCCTCACTTATGGGGACTGACAGGAACTCACCAGAGACCAGCTGAGGTGGAAATCAAAAGGTTTCTGCCCTCAGCTGGGGCAGATTCCCAGTGGGATGGTGAGCACCAACAGCCCCCTTTGACTTTGGATGGACCACGATCAGTCCCAGCCATATTGTGGTCAGCAATCCGTGCTTAGCCCTACTCAAATGGGTTTATCGGGTCATTTCCAAGGTGATTACTGGAGAGGGAAAAGCAGGCAGCAGAAAAGATGGGATTTACCTTCTGGGCCTTGTACAGCACCTCCAGGATGTTGCTGAGCAGCTCGATGCAGGCATCTTCCTCCTCCCCCTTCTCGATCAGGTCCTGCAGGATGGGCACCGCCGTCTGCAGCAGCAGCTCCCGGCACTCTGTTGGGGGGGACAGGGGGGCACCGGGCTGGCGTGTGCTGGCACCACCCTGGCACCGGAGAGGAGCGAGCGGGAAAGGGACCAGCAGGATGGACAGGGCCAGCACGATGCCTGGGCTGGGCTGTGATCCACAGGCACGGAGCTGTCAACTTCCTCCTTGGATGGAGCAGGATTTTTGGAAAAACAAGAAATCCTGGTGGGAAGGCTCCAGTGTAAAGAATTCATTGCACCCTGTTACACAGCTGCTAACCCTCTCTGCTAAAATAAACTGAGCTGAAAGAGAAAAGCCTCATCTCAACCTCTCTTGCTTCAGGTTCCACCAATGGACTTTGTATGGGTTGCCCAGAGAAGCTGTGGCTGCTCCTCCCTGGAAGTGTTTGTGGCCAGGTTGGATGAGGCTTTGAGCAACCTGGTCTAGTGGAAGGTGTCCCTGCTGCTGGCAGGGGGGTTGGAACTGGAGGAGCTTGAAGGTCCATCCCAACCCAAACCAGTCTGGGATTCTGTGACTCTATGAAATCCAGGTAAAACCAGGAGGTTCAGTGATCCTCCAGCATGGACCAAGCTCTGCCGTGCCCGCGTCCCCACAGCTGGGGCAGTGGCACCAGGACCCCCGGTGCCCTCCTCACCGTAGGACCTGAAGATCTTGCTGTTGACGATGTCGGTCAGGGACTGCAGCTTCTGCTTCAGCAGGCGCTGGGGCAGCAGGTTCCCAATGAAGTCCCGCAGCAAGGCCCTGTCATCAGGC
>NW_010297165.1:0-969 GCF_000700745.2 Antrostomus carolinensis | reverse complement strand
CCAGTTCACCCCCCGTATCCTGTTTTTGTGGAAAGTTAATCCCACTCCTGCCAGTGCCGAGACAGCAGCCGGCCCCGCTCTCATGGGACGTCACCGCAGCTGCCCCGCGAGGGCACCGGGCTGGGGGCCAGCGGGTGCCACGGCTGCCAGCCTGGGAAATCCCAATTGCTCGTGCAACGGGACAGGGAACACCGGCCTCGGGGATGGGTGGTCACTGTCACCCCAGTGCCCAGGGACCCACAGCCCCGAGGCTGCAATCCCAACACCGGGCACACACCGGGATGGCACAGCCCATGCCAAGGGGTCTTGGGGTGCCCAGAGCCACAGGCTCAGCACCGGGATGGCACAGCTCATGCCAAAGGGGCTTGGGGTGCCCAGAGCCACGGGCTCAGCACCGGGATGGCACAGCCCATGCCAAGGGGTCTTGGGGTGCCCAGAGCCACAGGCTCAGCACCGGGATGCTCGTGCACATCTCCCTTGCACACCCGCCCGTGCACGAGGACCCACGCTCCCACTGCACGAGGACATTCCCGGATCCACCATAACATTTCCCACGCGCAGCTCGGGGCCGTGACGGTGTGTGCCATATGGCAATGCCAAGTGACACCCAAACACCCCTCACCCAGCACCCATGGGCACCCCAGAACTCTGCTGCAACCAGGGTGCTGTGGAGTGAAAAGGTTAAACCAGCTTTGCCAACTGCGACCCCCCAATAGGGGACCCTATTGCACCCCAGGGGGGGACCCCACAGTGTCACCCACCTCAATGGGGCTGGGTGGGGGTTTTGGAAAAGGCTCAGTCTTGGGGAGACGGGCACCCCGGCACGGGCAGCGTGTGGGCAGGCTGCCTGCACCCCCCATCCCCTGTGTGCCTGGGGAGGAAACGGGAGTTATTGCTCTTGGAGACAGCGGTGGCTTTTTTTTTTGTTGTTATTATTATTTTTTCTTCTTCTTCTTTTTTTTTTTTTTT
>NW_010297164.1:8730-18791 GCF_000700745.2 Antrostomus carolinensis | reverse complement strand
ACCATTCTATGATTCTGTGATTCTATATAACCAAATGCCACAGATTTTCCTTACCTCCCTCTTCACCATATGTTATCATTTATGAGGGGGAAAAAGGGTCACAGAGAGTCCAGGATAACTCCTAACTGTTCCTGTCCTGATGGCTTTAGCTCATCCCTGTATCTGCTTGTCTTCCACTGGGAATTTATCAGTCCCCTCCTGTCACATTGGTACCAGCACTCATTGTTTTCATAATAACTTACTCAGCTCTACTATTAGAAACAGCAAATAGGGAAGTAGGCTTTTTTAATTAGGCACCTTGCCTATATGTAGCAAGGAGTGCTGAAAAAGCAGCTTTTCACAAATCAGGAAATATGCTACCGGCAGACCAAACCCACACTGTGTTTCCCTCACTTAAAAATTAAGACTTTAGCATGTCCCTAATAGCAGTGCAGTTAGGATGTTTTTAAGGCACAGAGGATGAATTTCAAGCCTATCAAGAGGGCTGTTCCACAGGCAGGATGTCACATGGACTGTTTGGCATGAAGAGAAAGATACCCTAGGAAAATTTTAATTCCACTAGATACACCAGGTATGAACACAGACACTTTGTTTTGGCTACAAAATGTTTGTCGTTTGAGAATGTGAAACAAAATGCTGTATTTGGCACTTGCTTCACTCTCCAGGCAGACTTACAGTTCACCCTATGATAGAGGGCACTGAAATAATCTGGTATTGACTATAACCAAAAGAGTTCAAGATAAAAAGTGTCAAAAGAAGGGCTTGAAATGTCCAAGACAGAGGTAACTGGGAAAAAGACTTGCCTCTTCATATCAAAAAGCAGCTAGCAGCTAGTGATCCAGAGCAAGAGGACCCCAGTTAAAAGGACATACACATCACCCACGCGTATCACAGACTACTGACAACTCTGGATTGATCAGACACTAGCTAACTTTCTCTCACTGCCACTGTTCTACTGCGTAGTAGCAAAAAAAGTTTTGAAAACATACATTGTACAACCTGAGAAAAGAAAGTCTCCTGAATAACAAGGGAGAAAGGCAATATCGACTGTCTTAAAACTAAGAAAACTGATGAGCCAAAGGTTTGGCATATGACTTCCTCAAGTATTCCTCCTTTATTTTGTTGGGCCCTCTTCCACAGCCAAATAGGATAAACAAAATATCTTTGACATCTTTGAATTCTGTGAAAGAGTAGGTCAAAGTGACGTTGTATGTGTATGTGTGTGCATGGCATAGGCATGCAAGGCATATGCATAAGCAAGTGGACACTACTGCATCTTTTTTTGTTTGTTTCTGATTTTCTCCCACTAGATGGAGTTTGGTGACTTTGGTAGTTCTCACTGCAGCTGTGTTCCATGATGGTTATGTGCCTGTGAGCATGATAGTGATATTAATAATCTGATTGTGTTTGGTTATAAATTAATTTTCTTGTGTGCAGTGAAACATGTGTGTCATGAATGGCCCAATAATCTGAGCAGGCATTGTATAGTATCTGAGGATCTGTTCAAAAGCTGCCTTGGGATTTTGAGGTCACATATCTGGAAAAACCAGTAAGCAGCAACTAACATTTTAATCAAAAAAGATGACACTAGAAAATAAGAAATGTGCAGCTTGTTTCTTGAGTAACTTAAAATATTATGTGGAATGGAACCAAAAGACAGTATTAGAGTCTGGTTCTCACACTCAATGTGACACCAAACCTACCTCTGCCTCAGAGCAAAAGCTGCCAGTAGCTGTAGCCAGTAGATAATACTGATTCCTATGCAGAATCCCCAAGACTGCATAGTTTGGATCTATCCTTTTATTTGCTTAATTTCACCAATGAAAACTGAACCCAAGGATCAAACCCAGGGACTTGTCTTACTCCCATCTCCATTCTTTTTACCAGTGGAAGCAGAGGGTACAGGGGCCCCTTACTGTAGAAGGAGAATCCTACCCAGATTCAGCCCTGCTTTCACATTTGACTTCCTCCCTCCTCCTGCTGCTGCTTTTCATCCTCCTCCTCCTATTCCTTCTTCTTCTTCTCCTTCTTGTCATCCTCTTCTTGTCTTCTTTTTCTTCTTCTTGTCATCATCTTCTTTATCATCATCATCACCACCATCGTTGACATCAACATCATCACCATCATGATCACCAACATCATCATCCCTGTTGTTGTTGATCCTGGGCAGGATTAAGGCAGTGTTGCAATACAAATCTTTAAATTCTTCACTAATGAAGAATTCCTTGTCATGCTTAGGGCTGCATCAAAAGAAGCGTGGCCAGCAGGTCGAGGGAGGTGATTCTTCCCCTCTACTCTGCTCTTATGAGACCCCACCTGGAGTACTGCATCCAGCTCTGGGGCCCACAACATAAGAAGGACATGGACCTACTGGACCTAGTCCAGAGGAGGGCTACCAGGATGATCCGAGGGCTGGAGCACCTCTCCTATGAGGACAGGCTGAGAGAGTTGGGGTTGTCCAGCCTGGAGAAGAGAAGGCTCTGGGGAGACCTTATAGCAGCTTTCCAGTACCTGAAGGGGACCTACAAGAAAGCTGGGGAGGGACTTTTCATAAGGGCAGGTAGTGATAGAACAAGGGGTAAAAGCTTTAAACTGGAAGAGGGGAGGTTTAGATCAGATATTAGGAAGAAATTCTTTCCTGTGAGGGTGGTCAGACACTGGAACAGGTTGCCCAGAGAAGTTGTGGCTGTTTCTGGAAGTGTTTAAGGCCAGGCTGGATGAGGCTTTGAGCAACCTGGTCTAGTGGAAGGTGTCCCTGCTGATGGCAGGGGGGTTGGAACTAGATGATCTTTAAGGTCCCATCCAACCCAAACTATTCTATGATTCTATGAAAAGTAGTAGCACATGATCACATCTTTCTTGACCTTAACCTGTTGAAATGGTTTCCTTGAGAACCTTTTGAACAGCTCCAGCCTCACAGGTTACATTAGCTTATGTAGGAATTTCGGTAGCAGTAAGCAAGAAGGAAGGCAACTGGAGCGCTACAAGAAAAAGTTTTAACACAAGATTTTATTAGTACATTGAAAAGACAAGATCTATGTCACTGTTTTACAAGGAGCTCATCAAACTGACTGTGTTCCTCTTCAAGAAGCCAGCCAGCCAGCTTCTTTTGAGCAGGGAGATGACATTGACTGGTTGCAGGTATCTCCATTCACTTGCTCAGAGAAGTGGCTTTCTCTACTAAGGTAACTTCTGGGTAAAACCTCAGGCACAGATATGAACTATGTCCAGGTGTGACAGGAAAGTCGGGTAAAGGCCACATCTTCACCAGACTGCTATCCTGAGAGAATGATACAGGATAAATCACTGCCAGCAAAAACAACGGGGAAATTTCATCCTATATTTGTGCTTCATAGTCTGTTTACAAATTACAATGAAGGTACATAATCTAAGGGTCTTTCTGTGCTGCTGCCTGAGAGTTGCTTGGTTTATTTAATGTAATGCCAAAAGACTTGCTTCTCTTTCAACAGAGAACCTAGCTGTTGTCATCCATGCCTTTGAATATTGTAATGCATTTTATATCAGTCCACACAGTAAATCTAGACAGCGACAACACTGGGAGCAACATGTGGCAGCTCAGTGTTATGGAGCACTTCTTCCAAGAGTTCACAGCACCAACCATTTTCAATCAGCAAAGCCTGACACTGACACCGTTGTTTATTGATTTTCAGAGTGCGTTGCAAGAGCCATTTATTTTCCTCACCCACGTGCTGGTGAACACAGGACACTTGCACTGTAAGTGCAGGAGGAGAAATGGGATTTCTGTGCACAGCCTGCACTGGTGCTTCCTCGAGACTCTGCAAAGCAGCCATTGCCTCACACACAGGAGGTTTTCATGTGCGTTCACCGTGCTCACTTGCGTAGGTGCAGAGATGTCCTGGCAGTGTTTGCTGCCCTGCCAAGCCAGCCCCGGGAGGAGCGAAGCTCAGCCATGGGGAGCCACTGTTACTGACCTACTGGAAGCAGCTCCCTCTGCAAAGGTCTCCCTGGGCAAAACTGCTGGTCAAGTAATCAGATCCTCAGAAACGCACCTGGCTTGACTTTCCCAATGGGCAGTGGAAGTTCAGCGCTGTCCATGAAGGGGCAACGACTGTGGACAAGCCATTGCCTGCAGTGCTGCCTCATGCCTGCCTTCATGTTTGCAAAAACAGGAGCTCAGGGCAAGGGAGAGGGAGTCTTGGTGACCTCCACCTCACCACTCTGAGCTGATCCACAATGCAGACCCCAAATCCAACCCTGCCCAAGCAGCCAGGGCCACACAGAATTAGGGAAGGACAGACCCCTCTCACTTCATTTTAACGTAATCCTATAATATCAACCAGCTACAATATCACTCAGCACAAGCAAGGCAGCAGGTAGCACCATGTGGCCAGTGCTGGTGGGGCCACTGCCTGAAAGGAAGGAGGCTGAGGAGAGGGGCTCCAGGGTAATAACGTCGCTCTCTCTGGTTCCCGTCCCAAATGAAATATCACTTCTCAGCTCTTACAAATACATCCAGTATGTGGTTGAAATATCGCCAGACTGCCCTATTTTGTGTGATGACGAGGCCATGTCTTTGATGTCCAGGTTAAGTCGTGCAAGACAGCATTTACTTTAGATATATGACTGAATAATATATGTTACAGTAATTTGTGGCTGACTCTTTTGCCTCTAAGTTCAGCTCAGGGACATATTCAAAGACAGTTGCAATTCCAGACATATTTTTCCCTTCCAGAAAAATCTAACCCATTTCCCAAGGAGCTTTCAAATATCTTGTACACACAGTTCACGTTTTTGCCTAAACTTGTACTTTGCCAATTTGAGGAGGAGGGAGCCCTGGGCTGAAGGACTAGAGTCACAATTCTTCAGCATCAGTGATTTTTTTGGGGTGCAGGTGAAACAAAAAAGCAATTGAAGTTTCTTCTGGGAGTATTTTTAATCAGTTGCAGATGAATTAAAACTAGGTCACAGTAACTAGGTATTAGCCTGTGCTTTCAGGCCTCGGAAAATGTGTAAAAAACTGGAGGAGCAGTGCTGTAAAGGAAGTGAGGAGTCAGACTACAGCCACTATGAGCAGGATGGCAGTGATTGTGTTGCCTTCCACCACACTCACAACTACAGTTATTTCTCCTATTACCAGATCAATGAGACAGCAGAAAAAGTGAAAATCTGTTAAAACAGCAGCCAGCAGTGATGGCCAAATCAGCAAATATATGAATGCTAGACAAAATTCAACAAGCAGGGTGTTTGCTTGACATTTCATATGTTAAGTATATACTGATCACCAGGGTAATCAGTCATAGCTTTCCATATACATAGGTTATGCAAGTCTGCTAAAACCTCATTTGGTGACCTTTCCGGGGGAGGAGGGAGGAGCAAGCACAGCCAGGCAGCGAGACCAGCCCCTCCCACCTCCTGACTCCTGCTATAGATCACTCTGTTCCCTTTTCAAGGTAAGGGCAATGCCGGCACAGACTCCGACAGTGTAGGCTTGGAAAGCACCACTCCCCAGAAAGCCATTGAAGGTCAGAAATTATCCCCTCCCTCAGTCCTTACTTGTTTCAAAATTCTGCAAAGCAATCCCAAATCCAGCCTAATCCCCACTTGCTCACAAGGATTGCAGTAGTTGATGCCTGTTCTGTGTTTTCCCAGAGAATAGCAGAAAGATGTATGTGTGGCTAAGAGGAACCAATCCCCTCCTCCCTCAGAAATCACCTATGTTTTGAGGTATCTATGGTTTTTTTTAAAAGTCAAAATAAATTAACTTCTCCCCACTTCCTCCCATCCTTGATTATGAATTATTTGGCATTTGAGCTAAAAGATGCAAAATACACATGGACTAATGTTTCTCTTGTTGATACCTCTGCAAACTCTTAGCAAAAAAAGAAATTACAGAGGAATGAGCAAGGAAAAAATGTGTAACTTACACATAGCTGACCATAAATGTACTAGTGACTAAGCTGCATAATTTAAAATGCAATAGCTAGTTGTGAGTTGGGCCAAATCTATAAAAGGCATTAAAGTTTCCTGAAAATGGTTTTGCAGAAAGTATGGAGCCATGTAGAATACTTTTTTGAGGCTTAGGAACTGTTCTTCTTGAGAAAGTGTTGCTTTTCAATACATACAATATGTAGTTGTACCAGATGTTAAGCACTGCCCTTATTTTACTGGGGAACAAGGCAGGGTCAAGGTGAGACCCCATGGATTTCTGTTCCCAGGGAAGATGCCTGTTGTGCTATGTAAACAGCTTGGAGCACCCTCCAGGAGCCTGCTTCTAGTGAGTGAGCCAAGAGATTAACACATAGAGGTGGACAAACAGGACCCTGAATTTCAACTGCAGCACTCTCTCAGGTATAATGGCCCATCAGGATTGCTTCTGTGACCCTTGTCACATCAGCCATGTAGCCCTTATAAATTATAAAAGCATCCAGATTGGACAAGTAACAAGGAAGTATGACTCTCTGTATTTATGTGTATGTCAGTATCTCTTTTATATTTCTCTGTATATGCTGAGTTTTATCTTGCTCTTTTTATAATCACTGTGACAAGAAGGAATCTCAGCAATGTGCAGGCAAGGTAAGGGGACTAGGCTCCAAAGAAGGATGTTTCTGAAAGTGGGTTTGATCGTCACCACATGCAACAAAGCAGGAAAGTAACTTCTTCCATTAGTTACCACAAGCACCTTCACAATCATCCTGCTGCCACGCTACTCTCTCTCGCACTGCCTTTCTCCTGCGACTCACAGCCACTCCTGAGGGGGCTGCAGCCACCAAGCTGAGATGGGTACTGCTGAGAGAAGTGCCAGTGTGTGCTCACCTACCCTGGAGAGACCAGAAGGAGACCAGCTCCTCCTGAGCCTGCAGACCTCCCTGCTTGAGCCGCACAAGTGGGGCTGTAGGGGCTTAGAAGAAAGAAGAGCCTTTCTCATGTCTTAAATTCTGCTTTCTCACTTTTCCTCAACCTTTTGCTGACTCACGTATTCACTGCTTTCAAGGAAAAGAAAGGCAAGCAGTACAATTTTATCACAAGACTTCTGGGCTTGTTTGGGTGTCACAGAGGAGAAAGTTGGAACGTATGAAGACTATAGTCTCCAAAGTATGACAGATGGAAAGAACTCAAGCAGTGTTTGCCTTAAGTTTCACAACTTTTAGCCATTGTATAACTGTGGCCAACTCAGGATTACCTCAGGATTATCCTGACCTTAGCTTTTCAGGAGAACTCTCTTGCTGAAGGCAGGCACTGTTCAGCTTTAAAAAGCTATAGCCTCTTTCTCTGGGAGAGAAAAAAATAGAAACAAAATCTTATACTACATGCTCTGGTAAATACTATGCTCTGCTCTCACATTTACAGAGCACTTGAGTTTTTTAAGAATTTTCAGGTAATAACCATTAAATCCTCTGCTACAAGGATTCCTCATCTCACAGAGAGGGAAAAAGAGACACCTGAAATTTAAACTGACCTATGTGATCTTCCTCAGGTTAGTGGGCAGAGCAAGGATGTAACCTTGCAAAAGCTTCTGCCATCCTTCCCTCAGGTTAATCTCCTGCACAGCTTGCAAGGCAGAAAACAGAAAACCACATTCCCAAAGATGCTGTCAATACTGTCTTTCTGTTGCAGATTCAGGAGAGCCTAGTCTTTGACAGCTGACCTCCTTAAAGTACATCTCCCTCTGTAGGTGCCAAATCTTTCTGTGCATGCAATGCTCTGTGTCCATCCTCTACAGGATCTGCTTCCTGGTTGTGCTTTAAGGGTTTGACTCCCTGCTTAAGGTCAGGATTCATCCCATATATAGGCACGCTTGGTGTATAGCTGTGGCTGTGGCTCTTGAGCACTGCTGCTAGTGTGGAAATGAATGGAATTAGCATCTAGTGAGGGAGGCAACTCATTAACCGAGATTTCCTGTTGTATCGTACTTGCAACAGCCTGCAGGGAGTTGCTGAGTCACGCACCAAATCTGCCTGTGACAGTGCAGAATGCTGCAGGGAGTGTATTAATGAAACACCATTTAGGGTGAAAGGACTTGTCTTTGTTATCTTCCAGTGGCAGACTAGTGTGAGAATATTAAAATACTGTATTAAGTTAGTTGTTATAAGGAAGGGAGAAGAATGATGCTTCAGAGTTATATGTCCACTAAAATTGAAGTTTGGATAGTATGCATTCAGAAATAATTTTATTTTCCAGTAATGACAATATGCAATATCACGTAAGAAATGAAATTGAAGAATTGATCTTATTCTTCAAATACAGGGTAGCTTCAATATTAAAATTAACATATAAATTTAGCATCAATCTTATTTCCCCCCTCACGTCCGCTGAGTAAATGCACATAAAGAATGAATCACTGAAACAGTATACTGAGAGAATCAAACTCATTTTTCAAAGATGTCAGCACAAATGTGAGGTGAGCCTGTTCACCAAGCATCCAACAATTGTTGCAGACGTGGCCCTTCAGACTCATAAGGAGGACAAGTTGGGGACCCCCAGGAGGAGCAGTACAACCACTGGCAAAGGCAAGGCGGTGGGGGAGTTCGGGGCAGGACATCCCCATTGCACTGTGCTTGCCCCCCACCCCGACTCTTCCCTTGTCTACAGGTATGTGAGCTGGTGGAGAATGTGAGCATCATATTAGGAGTCTTCACAGCATTCTTGTGAAAGAGAAATTATTATTGTTATTGTTCACATTATCATTGGCCTTATCCACCTTGTCACAGCTAGAGGTTAACGAGGAGGGGTGGAACAGCATGCCTCTGGGGCCACAGCCAGCCTCTGTCAAGCACACAGCTCTGGTCTCTGGTGGGCCTGCACCATGGCTGATAACAACCAGAGACATGGGCAGAGAGGGCTTCCCGTGGCATTGCCCATTAGTTTTGTGTGCACCCAGAGAACTCACAGTGAAATCACCTGCCTGACAGGAGAAAAAGCAGCAATGGGACACCCCAGAGAGGCACCGGGGCAGCTGCTCGACCAGGAGCAGGCACTGTGCCAATGGGTGAAGTTCTCTTGTTCTTGCTTCAAGAAAACCACAGCTGCTCTAGTACCAAAAAACAAAACAAAACAAAACAAAAAAAACAAAACAAAACAAAACAAAACAAAACAAAACAAAAAAAGGGCCTTTGGTTTCTGGACTTCAGCAGAGGCCTCGTCAGGTTCAAGCTATCTTTCCTGAGGCTTAGGTTTTAAATTCCCTTTTTCCCCTGGGGGTTTCTGAGAATCAGTTCCTCTGGCCTTACCTCTCCTCACCCACACCTCTCCTCCTCTCCCTTCCTCGGCAGGAAGCACTTGCTCCGACACCGCAATACCCTTTTTTACCACAAGATGGAGGCCTAAAAGGCCGGGTTTGGGTGCGGTCCCCGCTGGCCCTCCCCGCGCCCCGCAGCGTGGGGCGGGATGCTGCCCACGCGGCCGGGGAAGTGGGTGGGTGGCAGTGCGTGGGCACTCCCCACCAGCACACAGGGCCTGCAGAGCAGGTCCCGGGCTGCGCGGGCAGACAGGTTCTGCCAACGTGCCAAGGTGTCCTTGCCATGTGGCCTCTGGAAGTTAAAAATTGTATTTGCCCGTAGTGCCAGCTGGGTGAGTAACATCAGGTCTCAAAGATATCGCTGCAGGTCAGTCCATATTTTAAAAAAAAAATAACATTCTGGATAGCCAAAATTTAGCGTGGTCAAACAAAAACCATTGTTTAATGACAAAACTTGCATTTTTTATTTTGAACACGTTCAAGTTTAATTTATTTCTTAAAAAAAAAAAAAAAAAAATCTTTGTGAACTGAGCGGAGAGGCATTTTGTAACACCAGAAAAGGATTATTTTAACTTGTCTGCTTTTTCAGGAAGCAGTTTTCTCAGAAGAGATCTAATTTAAAAAATCATACCACCGAATCTGCATTTTTCACCTCAAGTGTCCAGAGTGCTAATAGTTCACTCAACTTTAGTCAAGGGTCACCCTTCTTTGAAAGATGTGTCCCAATTCTAAGATGCCAAAATTCTGTTCCCTGAAAACCCACAGGCCACAGTGTATAAGATGACTACGAGCTGTTGCAGGCACCACTGTTTGGTCTTTCTGCTGGAGATGATTTGCCCTCTGT
>NW_010297164.1:4532-8718 GCF_000700745.2 Antrostomus carolinensis | reverse complement strand
GTAGGAAAAAAAAAAATAAATTGTTCAATGTACAGGGATGCCTATGCAAAGGTTTCTGCTGGAGGGCAATCTGCTTGGTGCATGAGCTCAAAACCAGAGCTCCTGGACCTCTCTGGTCTTATCTAGCTTTTGACACTTAATTTCTCGATTATTTTGGAGCATAGTATTTCACTACCCCATCCCTTTCTGTTTGCAAGATCAAGCCTATTTTACCTATTACTTTACCCTCTGGAGTGAGTGGAAGATGAAATTTGTTAACAAGTGCCATGTGAGTGCAGGCAAATCTGTAGGTACAAAACCATAATTCTGTGTTTACGAAAATTCCAGATGTTTTCACATTTACACTTCCATAAGGGAAGCTATTTATTTTCTTTCCTCCTTCCCCCTGCCTTTATGTCTTTATTCTGTAGCATTACCAGCAAATTGCATTTCTGAAGAGGCTGGAAAATTATGCAAGAAAAAGTATGTTTCTGTTCATTTATCCCCTAAGGAAAATAAAATAGTGATTTTATTTTCCTTCTTTTTGTGCGTGTTCAGTACACTTACAGAATGCAAGATTCATTGAGTGCGCAAACCTTACAAAATACGAAGTGCCAAATGAGAGCACAGGCATTCATATCAGCAATGACACCAGATAACATGCCTGATATATATTACAGTTTTTAAGCCCATCTGCTTTAGAGTCCAACTTCAGGGCAGCCCCAATTGTTTTTGAGGTGTGGGACTAATCCATACACCTGACAGGCCTGACAGCCACTTCATCTGCATTCAGAGGTGTGTTTTAGAAAAGCCAACTGTCAAGCACATGTGCTCACTTGTGAACAGTTGAAAAAATGGCACTAAAACCTTAAACTTCTAAGTGGACAATAAATTTAGTGGCATTCCTCATCAGAAGCAATTTCTAATGTTATTCTGACACACATAAGATATGCAGCGTAATCAATGCATGCAAACATGCAATAAATTGTTCAAACCATTAGTTTTCTAGAGTAAGAGACGTTGCCATTTGGCTAAACATTATTTTAAAGAAATGCCTGCTATTACATCCTATTTCCTTTTTTCTACTTCTACAGTATAGGAAAAAAGACGCTTCTGAAGCATCGGGAGAGCCTTTTTTTCTGCTTGCTGTGACTGTAGCAAGCTCTGCTTTGCTCAGCTGAGCTTGGAAATGTCTGCAGTACACACTCAAGAGACCTCAGCTTCCCTGACAACATTTGCCTTGTCTCAGTTGAAAGCTACAAGGCAGGGAAGCAGAACCCGGACTTGGAAAAAGCGGCTTCCCTTGACTACAGTTGCTGGAGCTGGACATTTTAACCTCAGCTGAGGACTAATCAGCTCTCTATCTTCAGAAACGTTATTTGCCCAGTATAAATGACATAAACCAAGATCATCATCTTAGTTTATTTTTCTAGAGTCCTTAGCATGCTACATTAACCTGACAATGCTTAATCTGGTGTTCATTTCACAATACACTTCATGCAATTCACAGCTGTAATTGGTTTTACACTGACATTACACGTTTCGACCTAGCCATGGAAAAAGAATAACTCTTAATATTATTTCTCAGAAAAGCGTCCAAGCTCAAACAGCACAGAAGCAGCTCATGCTAGTTTCATGTGCGTATTTCTTTCTTCTGCCTTTTCTTTCACTGCAAGGACAATCACTGGCAGTACCTTTCCTTGTTTTAGTCCATTTGCAATTGAACTACATTTGCTTGATTTCTTATGTCCTGAGGAGTTCTCTCTTATAAAACAGCATTCAAGTATTCTAGTTTAACATCCCCATTTTTCCGAGTTAAGGAACAAAGTAGACTTTGGGCTTCTGTTTCCGTTACGAGTCTTCCAGAGTCCCATAACTGATAGCCATAAAGTCTTCCTTTGTGACACACACTCAGCACTAAAGCCAGAGTATTGCTATTTGGCATTATCCAGTGAAGTGCAAGAAATTAAATAAGTTATGTCTTTATTGCTATAGTACAATACCAAGCAAAGTCACTTTTTAATACAATTGCAAGGGTTTTGTAGAGTACATGTCCCTCCTCTTAGGGCCCAGTAGTTCAGCTGCACTGCAAGTATCAATTAGCTATCACACATCAAATGTCAGTCTAAGAAGATGTGTTGAGTATTCTTGAGTCTGAAGAATCGGACCTTTCATCATACTCATCTTCTGTGTAAATCGGTTGCTTAGACACAATAGGACACCCATCATCAGGGACTGAGATCCTAGGATCTTCTGACGAGCGGGAAGGAAGGACAGGAGAGCTTCGGAAAACGCTGGCTGAGTTGCTAGTGAAAGGACTGACATACTGGGACCGCAGCTGGTACTGCTGCTGCAGCGTCATGGTGTTCCACAGGGTGACGTCATTGGGCAGGAATGGACTGGACTGGTTTCTTGCCAAAGTGTTCCTCAGCATCAGCGGGTAGCGCGGTGGCTGAGGGAAAGGGTGCTGCAATGGTACGGCCAGAGGATTTGGCACGACGCTACTGGAATCAGCAGAGAACCTCAACGTGTCGGGAACTCTAAATGCTGAGCCCACAGACCACTTGGAAGAGGAAATAGGGTATGAACTCAGCGTGTGTTCAAAAATATGCCCATTGGAGGGCAAAACAAGACCATCGGATTCTGCAGAAGTTCTCTCCCCACTGGCCACTGAAGACCGACTAGACAGGAGAACCTCTACAGCACTTACCAGATCACCGCCGCACCCCTTCAGGATCAACTCCAGCACTGTTGGCTTTTGGTTAGGGAAGATCTTTTTCAAGACTTCAAGTGGAGGTCTGTTGGCTTTCAAGCTGAAAGGTAAAGAAACTGTCCCAGAAGGACCTTCTATCAGGAGATGGTTCTGCTCTGGATGGTACTTGGGGCTATCTGGACGGCTCTCTGTGCTCCCACCATTTTTCTGAACTGCATATCCAACCTCATCCACTGAAACAATTTCAGGACTTTCAGGAGTGAAGCAACTTTTGGCTTTAGTCATATCTGGGGAACTCCTTTGGTCTGTGTCTTTGTCACTGTAGGGCTCAGCATTGTCTGCTCCACTGGCATCACCCAACCGCTCCTCATTCATGTCTGTAAAGAGAAGGTAGAGAAGTAAATGAAAAACTAAGGCCAAAAGCTTTTACATACATTTGAGGATACAGTCTTCTTAAAGTGAACAGAGTAGAATCCTCAGGAAAATTAAAAAAAAAAAAACAAAAAACAAAAAACAACAACAAACATTTTTCACAGAGATCCTACTAAAATTAAGGTCTCTTTGCAACATCTCATGAGAAAAAAAAACTGCAAAAGAATAAAGTGATCTGGTCTAGGCACTTTATGCTGCCTTATAGATACCCGTCTCATCCTCCCATGTACAAGAAAAGTAGCAGTAGTCATTTTTCTGCTGCACAAAATACGCTGTACCAATCCTCTCTCACTGGTTACAAGGCAGCAACACACCACTGAAGTGAAACCTTTCTCAGAGGAACTTCGGTACTTTTATATCATAATTCCTCATTAGCACCATCTCACTGACTGTGAGCTGAAGATATCCAAAGGGCTCTTGGGAGACCAAAATTCTCTCTGCAAGTTCAACAGCATTGGTGGAATCACTCCGTCATGACTACTGTCTGAAAGTTGAAGAAGTCTTCAAATAAATCAGTATATTCCAGGTCTGGCTCTGCATAAACTGGTTCCTTCCCCAGCAAGAATCACAAATGTTTCCTCCAAACCCTGGAGCACAGCTGATACCTTGGCCCATTAAGAGCACAGGATTTAGAAAAATCTGGTTCGGGGAGGACCTCTGGAAGACATCTGGTCCAACATCCTGTTCAAAGAAGGAGCAACCTAACATATAGAGCAGGCTGCTTGTGTACCTGCTCCACTGAGTTTTAAATAATTCCAAGGATGGAGACTCCACAACCCCTCTCAGCACTTGTTCCAGGTACCTTGCTTTTTGTGTGCTACACTAAGGGCAAAAGCTGAGCCCAGAGCTGAAAACAAGCTCACTGATCACACTGTCTCCAGATGGACACTCAAAAGTAGGGATACCCCAAATCTCTGTTCACTTTGGTAACACCTGGCCAGAGTATAGAAACCTTTGAAATAAGACTGCTTGTCAGAAAGAAGAAGGGAAAAACAAGAAAGGTTGACAGCTTTCACAGTTTATGCCCAAGGAGGGCAAGGTACTTGCCTGGCAAGATCAGTG
>NW_010297164.1:0-4522 GCF_000700745.2 Antrostomus carolinensis | reverse complement strand
GTCCAAGCTGTGGCTGACAGAGCCTCCTTTAACTGCACAGGGCAGTGCTTTTGAACATACATACATGAAAAACTATCTTCAGGAACCAATACAACCATTTTCTCAGTTTCCCAACCCCCTGCTGATCAGCCCAACTAGATAAGGAAGCTATAAGAAGCAAGTAAAGGTTCCCAAAATGTGCTGATGATCGCTCCTCCCTTATCGAGATGGCACAAGTTAAAGGCATGCAAGTGCCTGAGCGTCGCTGCTCACCACGGGCAGTCCTGCCTCCCCTTCACCTCAGGACAGGCAGGTCATTTCCCCATGCAGCAGGCTAAGTTTAGCGTGGAACAGATCAGCTCAAGACAAACTCTGTCAGTGCAATTTACCCACCTTGAGAAAGGAGTCAGAGTCCAAGCAAGCCGCTGCTGAGTGAGAAGCCACTATGCCCACCAGAATGGGAGCTGGAAATAAATGTAAGACCCTGGCAGCACACAGCCTGACAGCCATCATGGCAAAGGGAAGTTCTCCCCATGAGAATGGCTGTGTCAGGCAGAAATGATGGGCCATCATACAGAGCTGTGGGATGCTAGTTTAGACTGTGGAAGATGAGGATGGGAGTGGAGATGAGGAACACGGATGCCCCTATGAAGATCTCACCCTTCTGTTCTAGCAGGATAACCCAGATAACCATTTTTATATTGGTTATGCTCTCTGCACAGTGCAAATGGAGAAGCAGTAACTCTCCATGTAGGTATATTACAGAGAAGGCAAGGTACGCTTGCTCTTCTGTATACACTCAGTGCGTCAGTCTTGCCTTAGCAGCCCAAGGGGAATGCAGGAAATATTTCCCTGTGGCAAACTGGAAACGTGTATCCTTCTGAGGAGGTGGCATGACCCCGGCATATCTAGTCCGTTAATTGAAAAAAAACGTGAGGTTCACACTACCTTTTCCTCCTATTCCGTTCACATGTTCATAATAATGCATTTATTACAAGAGATAGGATGCTAAGAATAATTTACATCTGAGTGAATGGGCAATTTATACATCGAAGGCTTACCGGACAGTCTGAGGACAGCTAATTACCTCTGTCCCTGTCATGCCGAGTTAGAGATGCATTTAAGGGAGGTGATGGTCCTGATTTCCATATAAATAGATGGCATTGTGGTACCAAATATTAGCAAACGGACCACGTGCAGGCAGGGCGTTTTTCCGAAACACTGCGCTTTTCCAGTGTATCTTTATGGGCTTGTAACAAGTACCACTGGGGAGCTAATATATGTTCAAAAAACAAAACAAAACAAAAAAAAAAAGCATCATATTTGATCTCCCTAATACACTCCCTAATCCTTAAACATTATTTTCAATATATTTCAGGTTTGTTCAGTTTTCAGCATCCTTAAAAGTATCCTTATGAAGCTTGGCTAAAAAATTTGTTTAAATTTGGAAAACTCATTCCTCTGAAGTTGGCATGTTTTTCACCAGGAGACTGCACAGATCCCGACTCTTTGCCTGGCACGGGGACGGTCTCCCCGTCCAGCACGGATTATAGCGGTGCATATCACCGGGCTGTTCGGCTCGCCCGGTGAAACCCATCGCACCAGATTTCGGCGATTTAAACCCAGTGCTGCTATTAAGATAAAGAGGATTATCCTCCGCTGGTTAACATGGAGTTTGGATGCTACTTTAATTTTTTTCTCAGCAGTTCTCGCCACCGGTGTCCGGCGGTTCCCCTCGGTGTGCTCTAGCCGCGGGCTGCGGGGTGCCACCCCCGGGACCCCGCAGCGGGGGGCTGCAGGCGGGTCGGCGGCCGCTGCCGCCTTCCCCGGCGGGTTCCCGGAGGTTTCTGCCCTGCCGGTCGCGTTTTGACTCCGCTTTTCGCCCATCTGCACAGCACTTTCCCCACCACCATCCCGGCGCGGGAGGGCCAGGAGGAAGGCGAGCTGCGGGGACTGTCCCCACCGCTGCGGGGGAACTGCCGACGTCAGGCTTTTCGTTACTTTAAAATGGTCACTGAGCAGCGATCGTTAAATAAACAAAGATTTGGGATGATATATTATAAATGTCCCTATGTGGGCACTGAACTGTAGGAATCTTTAATGCATGTATTAATCCCAAATATCTATATTTTCAGGTTAAAAAAATAATAATTTTTGTTCAGAATATAAAACCCGCTGCTCTTAGCCAAAGGTATTTTTTCCACCACTCGTGAGATTCACGTGAGGATGTTCTAGGCATCTAGGTTCAAGAAAGAAGTCTCATCCTCAGACATTTTGTATGTTTGTCAGTTTTGAGTGGTTTGTTGGTTGTTTTTTTCCCCCACACTTTCTTTTTCATATTGCCTATATTCAACTATTCATTTCGCTAGCCCTGAGGAAACTAGAGAAATTGTTTTCTTATGGATATAAACAATAAGGAGTATTAATCAAATAATATGCATGCAGAGACAGATATATACCCAGATCTACAGAGATGCGGTGCAAATACAGATACACATGGAACACAGTACAGTGGAGGAACCGTGCATGCATTCCTCATAAAATCTACATTAATAAATAAAGCTGCTACGAATTTGGAGCAATTTTTCCTTGCCTATTTATACATTAAGGATCGTAAGGCAAATGTTGTAAAGAGGCCAAATAAAAGCAAAACGGGTGAGAGAGAGAAGTTGTTCTCCTCGAGTTAATAACTTGTCTGGAAAATTTGGTCTAATTCTTTGGAACCAAATTTGCTTCCTTGATATTCCCACCGCTGACTCTCTGTTAAAACAGCTTGCACTTTGATTGCCAGGACAGATCTTTCTGCAACACAGATTATATTGGATCCCAAAACCATCTGCTATTTTCACTATTTCTATTTTTAGAATGGAATGATACCAGAACTAGCATAAAGCCATATAAAGCTAAGGTCGTGTAAAACTTACAGGGGGGTTTGTGTTGGTTTTTTTGGTTGGGCAGGTTTTGTTGGTTGGTTGGTTTTTGTTATGGGGGTTTTGTTGGTTGTTTTTTGTTGTTGTTCTTTTTACCTTCCTATTTGTTTGGGCTTTTTTCATTACTTTCACTCCAGACTTTCTTCCCCATCTTCAAAGGTCTAAGGTACTTAGTCCCTCTTCCCAAACTAACACAGAGACTGCCATGTTGTGTTAAGAACTTGTCTCTGAAATTAACAGAAGACTCAATATAGCATTATATTAATTGTTTACAAGCCTTGATAACTATTACTAAGGCAGAAAAATGTAACGTGCTCATGTGGGAGATGAAAGCTCAGGAGCACAGTATCAGGAGGAAGAATTATTCCAGGCAGATGCAACAGGGGTAGTTTTTGGGCGCGTTATTTGCACAGTACAGAACTTTGCAACTGCCCCACCGAAATGACCAGTTCTGGCAGGAATAAAACTAAACGGATCTAATTCTGCCGTACATCGGGAAATACCTCCTCCATACTGAGAAAAATCTTCCAGGAGATTAATGTCCTGGGGCCGGAGGGGGGGAGAGGGAGGGGAGGGTGGTGTAGAAACGTAGCAGGCTGGGGGAGCAAATAATTACATCCTTTATTCTGAGGATGGTTTTAATGCAGGTAGCGGGGAGAGAGCAAAGAGAAATATTTTAAAGTCCTGCCGTTCAGAGCACGCAGGGTGCTTGGAAATAAACAGATTATCTGGTTAAACAGCGTCCGGTGCCAGGTGACAAGAGGACCCCCTGAGGAGATAATTTTCTGCTTTGCTCTCATGCACTCCCATGTTCATAAAAGCGGGGTGGAGGGAAGAACAAAACACACCAAACATACAAAAAACCGCACCTCTGTAACACCCGAAGACCGGGGAGAGTGCGGGTGAGGTCTGTGCAACCGGGGCTGCTCCCCGGCACCCCCTGTCCCGGGGCAGGGGTGCCCCAGTCCCCCAAACCCGACCTCACGGAGGGCGGGGCCGGGGGCCAGCACCGCGCCGCGAGTCTTGATTTATGAAGATCTCCTCCGTTATTTTTTCCCTTCCGCGTAAAGCTGTTAGGAGAAAGTGCTGACTGGCTGGCAAGGAAGAATTTCTGCAACCGGGGCTGCTCCCCGGCACCCCCTGTCCCGGGGCAGGGGTGCCCCAGTCCCCCAAACCCGACCTCACGGAGGGCGGGGCCGGGGGCCAGCACCGCGCCGCGAGTCTTGATTTATGAAGATCTCCTCCGTTAGTTTTTCCCTTCCGCGTAAAGCTGTTAGGAGAAAGTGCTGACTGGCTGGCAAGGAAGAATTTCTCATCAATAGACTTTGATTGTATTTTGCAAACAAAATGCCTGTTGCTTGGTAACATTTCACTAGAGCCTGACCTTCCCCAAAAGTTATTGCTATCAGATTCGATTTACACTGTCCTCCCGTGATTACTGTAATCTTTTAAACTGGGAAGTTCATATATCAGGGGGAAGAAAAGTTGGGCGTGCAAGTCAATACCGTTCCTGTACGCCAGATTTATATCCTGCTGGCGAAGTTTATTTGTTTCACTTTCTGGAAGGAGCCAAGGCGGCTTTTTTTCCTCTTCCTTTCTCCCCGCCCCTCGTC
>NW_010297163.1:0-9771 GCF_000700745.2 Antrostomus carolinensis | reverse complement strand
GAAGACGTTAAAGAGCTCCAGCCCCAGGATGAATCCCGGCAGGACCCCACTAGTGACCAGTTGCCAGCCCAATGTAACCCCATTGACTAGAACCCTTTGAGCCAAACCCGTCAGCCAGTTCCTCACCCATAGCAGTGTGTGTTCATTCAGATGTGTGCTGGACATTTTATCCACACGTGAGAGACGGTATCAAAGGCTTTACTGAAGTCCAAAAAGATTACATTGACTGGCTTCCTTTGGTCAACTATGCCATTTAAATCTCACACGGTTGCCCCTGGTAATGCCCCCGTGGTGTCAGCCCCTCTTGTGAGCTTGGCCGCTCCTGAGGGGACTCTGTCCCACCGGCGGGTTTCCCTGACAGCCCCAGGAACCCGCCCATTCCTCCTCAGCACGCGCTCAGCTGCTGAAGTTGTCGCTGCTGCGCTCCCCGCTGACTGAGCACTGATGCTGGTTTCACCACGTTTCCATCACCCAGGTTGCTCATGGATGACTGCACCTGCAGGTGCTCCAAGCTATTAGTACTACAAAGAGTCAGGATGAAAACAGCACAAATCACCTGCCATTGCACCCATGGGTGATCAAAGCTGGGCACCGACTGACAAGAAACTACCTAATTTTTTTAAAAACCCATGGTTCATGTGTCTGTCCTTCTTGTTTCTCCTTCCCAGTATCTGTGAATGTACTTTTGAATTTCACCATCAAATACTCACATCATCAGCAGCATATGCCACTTTTTCTGAAAAGCTTCTTTGCCTGTAAGGAAAAAAAAAATAAGATAATAGAGAAAAAAAGGTCCCTTTCAAACCTTAAGTGTTCCATTTAGCTGAGGAATGTCAATGCTCAAAATATCCATGAGCTGCACAATGACTGAAGAGTACCTTTCAGGATTGCCATTATTATTGTGCCCCAGGTACATACTAACATCACAGTTGTGAATAAAAAACAAATTAAAGTGCAATCAAGTAAAATAATCTGCTTAAAAAAAGAAATTTAGAACAAACCAAATTAAGAGTAATTCACACACAAGCCATTCTATTGTTTTGAAATTATAATGTGAGCTTGTAACAAGAGACTTTAACTGTAGAACATTAACGTGAAAAACATGGTCTTTTTAGGTATTTGTCCATGATCCTGTATCCATTACTAGTCCAAAAACTGACTGAGATTGCTGAGGTGTATAAATTCATTCACGTATGTAAGTGTTTTGAGAATCAATCCTTAGTTTTACAACTAAATTTTATTTAAATTATTTTTGATATATTAAGAAAAAATAATCTTAACAATTTTTTGTTTGGCCCAGTCCATCCTGTTTTACTGTGCAACTCAGTACCTGATTGCACTGTTCCAGAGAGCAACCAAAATTGTGAGTGGGTTCCTTCCCAGGTATATCAAGCACAGGTTAATGCAAGTTTCCCCTTTGGGCTCCTTCAAATCTCATCTGCTATTTCTGATGTTGCTTTAACTCAAACAACTCTCTATTTTTTTAAAGATTTGCCCAAAATTAATAAACTTTAAAACACTGAATGTACTCTTTTAGAATTATCAGCCAGTAAAAGTAAAATAAAGCCCCAAATCAGTTATTTACTGATACAGCAAATGACTATGTTACTGATTTCTAGCCACCCACCTAGTTTTCCCCTTCTTTCTTTGTTTGTGTATGTTTCAGTCCCTACCTTCTTTCCTGTTAGTCATCTATGGAGAATTCAGCTTGTTATAGCACATACTTGCGTCTAATCCCTCTTTTCCTTTTCAATCCTGGAATGTTTTGACACTTCAGTTACAGTAAGTGTATTAGACATTAGGGATGCAGAGCCAAATTATACTGAAATAGAATTACCAGTGTTTCTGCTGACAGCAAATGTTCTATAGCATTGCAAAACAACTATAATGCTGAGTGTGTTTCTCTACCCACGACTTCTGACAGTTATTACATGACTGGATCTCAGAATCTGTACAGAACAGTGAATATACTCTAAACTGATTGCAGCTGTGTTATCCAGGATTATCCCTGGCTTGGCAGAACAGCTATGGCTTCCTGTTCAGGTGGACATACTTTTAGACAAGGGGATGAGATTGGCTAAAGCCAATTTAGCAGGAGAAAGAAAAGGAAACAGGAATCAGTTTTTATGATACCACCATTGTATTCCCACACACACAAAAACAGAAAAATCAAGAACACAGTTGTTCTCACATACGTGTAACTATTTCTTTATCTGTATATTAATTATGAGACAGCTAAGATCTAACACAGCCAAAATAAATTACCCCTCTTGTGATATCGAATGTCCAGCAGCGGTATCAAAAGGTAGTAATGGTCGGATCCTGCAGTGGACTCTGATATTTCCTCTCAGTTCCTAGGGGTAGAATATTAAGATGTATTTAACACAAACTACTGGGGAGGACAAATACACTGGAATTTGTGAAGCAGACATTAAAGTGTTTAAGAAAACAGGTGTTTACAACATCACAGCCTTATACTCTACGGAGAGACAAATAGTATCAATATAATTTGCCTTGAGAAGTTAGGAGAAAGTGTTTGGGGAAGTATGAGATCTTCAGAGCTCTGGAATGGTGTAGCCCCCTCCAGTCTATATGGGAAAAAAAAAAAAGGCTTTGAGTCTGAGCCATTTTCCCCTCTTCAGTCACCTTCCTCTTTACTTGAGCTTCTTCAGACATCTATATTAACTCAACAGACAAGATTACAAACTCCATTTCTCTTCCACCAGCCCTGAGGAAGATGTGTAATATAAAACATTTTGTACCTTTTCCTCTCCACTGTGTTCATACGTGACTAAAAAGCCAGTAACTGATTTTTCTTTGTAGGGTGTTTCAGACTTCAGTTTATCTAACTTGGTGGTTTTCCTTCCTTTTTGTTAGTGATC
The DNA here is from genome assembly GCF_000700745.2 of Antrostomus carolinensis. Classification (NCBI taxonomy): domain Eukaryota; kingdom Metazoa; phylum Chordata; class Aves; order Caprimulgiformes; family Caprimulgidae; genus Antrostomus; species Antrostomus carolinensis. Next base: position 6,889 of record NW_010297163.1, on the reverse strand, counting down.
AGCTCCTCTCATTTTGTATTAGTGAAAACAGCTTGCCTGTGACGACTAGTGACCACTGGCATTAACTCCCCACTGCCTTGGGGAATATCCTTTCAGCAAACTGCAACACAAGGCAGAGTTTGGAAGGTAAGTACCTTTTAACAGAGAGCTTAATTTTCCCAGGTAGAAAAAATTAAAAGAATTTTGTTTGAAAGAGACTTGTGTTTTGAAAAATCAGGTCCTGAATCAGGCAACCCAAAACTAGTCATTTGGTGGGGTGGGGAGGAAGAGTAAAGTTAAAGTACAAATAGGAAAAAATTAATCTCAAATGAACCATCACTAATGGCTGAGCAGGACACAGCTAGACATATTTGGAAAAATAAAGACAACCATTTTTGCAATTTCAAGTTGATTATTTTAAGAATTGTAAAACAATTTCAGAAGCTGCAAATTTAGAGAAGAGGATGAAGAAACTAAAGTTTTATCCACTATTTAAAATGGATGATACTCCTTGTGGCAGTATGTTGCATGAGCACACTTGGAAGACCTTTGTGTAAAAAGAATGGAGTGGGAGTTTATTGTAAGACAAATGTGCCTCAGCAAAGAAATGCATCATATGAAGAAAGCTGGGGGAGGTGATACATCCATAGAAAATATATTCATTAGTTTTATTAGTGAGGAAATAATGGGCATAATTACAACAAAATAAGAAAATGTTCTGTCATTAAATATACTTACAACTAAGCTGTTATGTAGAGCTCTCCTCTTTTGCTTTTCTTTCTCATATCTCTCTGTCACTTCTTGTAGAGACTGCTCAAGATCAAAAGCTTTTATCTGAAACACTAGAAGAAAGCTGTTTCAAAGAACTAAACCTTGACTTTGCAGAATGAGTTTTCCAATAGCACCTCGTGAAATACAAGCAGAAACCTTTCTAACATCTACCAAACTTTAATTAGGGGGCTTAGTTCCTGATTTACTAGACACTTCTGAAAAATTCCATCATACTTCTTGCTATTAAATGGCTACATGAAGTTACAAATAATTACCACAAGCATACATGTGAAATCTTGAAAAACAATTAAAAATACAAGATATTTAAAGTAAGCTCAAATGTGTCTGTTTAGTTAGAATAATCTCATCTGTCAGTGAAGCCTGAAACCTAAACCTGAAGCAATCCGCTTCTGGATGGGGCTGTCAGTTGCGAGGCTCGTGCCATATATGCAGATTATTAGATTCATGCCAGCTAACTTTACAAGAAGTTAACCTATCCTTTATCCTCAGCCTCATTTACAGTGCTACTAATCCTGTAAAAGAGATACAAGGCTCCCCTTTAAGACAGCCCCATTTGCTTCGTGGGCAGGATTTCATAAAAAAGATTGATCTTTTAAACCTCAGGGAGTTTCCTTCTCAAAACTGAGGAGAGCAGTATGGGTCATTATAAAACCCTTCTAACTTCACAAATGGTTTTATTTCAGACCAAGGACATCAACACCCATCACTGAGAGTGCTGTTCGTTGCTATTGACATGAGTAGTCCCATCAGAATCAAACCAGTCCCAAAATTAAATATTTCAACCAAAAAGTAAAGCAGGAGAAAAATGTACCTTTTAAATGGCAACACATGGATATCAGTGACTCTGATTATAAATTTGTGTATTTGTTGGTAGTTCATCAGGCTGCTAAACTTCAAACAATTTAAGCTCCATATGTGCTTCTCAGGCCGGGCAGGAGCTCTACCAGAGTCAAGGATACTGAAAGCAGGTGCGGAGATTCATGCCAAGAGATCCAGGTGTAGGACCAATGCACTTAGTCCTCAGCAATAAGGGCAGAGAGCCTCAGTGCACTGCAGGGTCTACTTTATAGGTACACGTGAACAAGGACCTGAATTCCAAAGCAGTAGTCTGTGTGGTGTTATTATCTACAGTTTAGCGAGTGGAACTAGTTTTGATTTGGAAGTAAAATTTTCTCTGTAAATACAAAGAAATATTAAAAATCCAGTCTGTCCTAATTTCAGACAGTATTTTCAGGAATCTCTGAAATCACCTGAGTCCTTTTCTGGTACAGTCAAAAGCAGACAAATTTAAGCTGAAGCAGCACATTCTTTATTCAGCTGTTCTAAAATAGTCAAGATAACAAGCCTGAGAACTTTGGATTAAAAATGTTACATCTGAGCCAACTCAGCAGCAGTCTAGTAGCAGCTGCAATCAACACAAAAGCTAAATCCAAATTATCAGTCATAACCTCTGCAGAGTTATTTGTACTCTTTCTAATGCTTCAGAACTCCTTGATGACCTACTGTCAAACAAAAAGCAAGTGCTCCAATTTCAGTGACACGTTACTCAAAAATCAAACTCAACCTTTTAACCTTAGTAACATTTAACAATGCCATTGCTGATGATACATGTTTGAAATGGAAGTGCAATGAGCCTTACTTTGCACTGCTTCATTTTGCAGCTGTATCTCTTGGACTGTGGTCAAAACTTGGTAAAGATAAGTCTTGCTTTGACGCTGAAAGTCTTTTGAAAGCTCAAGAGCAAATGAATGGAGGCTCCTCAGGTCTTGCTTAAGCCTCTTCTCAGCAATAGGAAAGAACAGGTTATAAAGACACAAAGACAGCAGTTAAAGAAGAATCAATATAACACCACCACAAATAATTATGGTGAGGTATCAGAGTCAGGAAGAATCCTCTACTTGATGAAAGGAAGCCTTCAGGAGTATATCTTTCAGCATGTTTAGAGAAGGATCCTGCAAGATATTTAGCAATGTAATTTCCTAAAGGCTTCAGAAAGACTTTATAGATCCTTACCGTCTTATCGTAGATACTTCAATTATAACACAGCTTTAGGTAGAACAAAGTCTCTTTCTCATTTCATCAAACAAAAATAAGTGTGTGAGAGCATGTATGCATTCTGTCCACTTGTAAGACATTACAGAATTAGCAATGAAAAAATGTGACCCATTTATCCCTTACTGCAGTCATTTTCCACACTTAGATCAGGAGGTATTTGTGAAGCTTCACACAGTCATTTCGTAAATAGCCAGTTCTATGCCTTCTGACCTTGAAAAGATCAGAAAGATCAGAAAACTTTATTGTTCAGTATTTGTATTGTGGATATAACTCAGCATAACATCTAGGATGAGACTTTTAAGTGTTTATAAGAGCATCTTATATCCACTTAAAAGTCCAAATAAAGTAAAAACAAATTGACCTGATTTTAGGATTAGTAGACTTCTCATTATCTACATCTTGGAACAAACATGTAAAGCCATCTGTAAGATGAACTTAATAATACCAGATCTCACAGAAGCACTGTGATGTTTCATTAGTCTGTCTGGTACAAAGTGTCACGTATTCTGTAACATTTTATTTTTCCAACTGTGGTATGGACCTTGAATTAATTGACTAGTTTAGATAAAACAATAATCTAAACTAAAGGATGAAAACCGCTGCATTTCTCATTCTCAAAAGCCATAGAATATAATGGAAGATTGTTTTTTAATTACTGGTATAGGATTATCATTAATCTAGACTTTTATTTAGAGAGCTTTGCTCTCTCCTAACATTCATTGATCTCTGACAGTAAACCATCTCAACCCACTGGTATTGCATCACAAGCAGTTCTGCCATTCTAGTTAACTTAAAATGTAAATCACCACTGCAAAATTTACTGAGCAGAATCACTGTAATTAGAACAGAATAGTTCAGTTGGAGGGGACCTACAACTATCATCTAGTCCAACGATGCTACAATTAAGCTACATCCTTCTGCCTCTTAAGAATCAGATTTCTTTCCTGAGATTCTTTTCAGTCATTTTATGCAGGCTTTCAGTGCTGCCCTGAGAGAAGCTGACATTTGTTAGTGTCTCTAAAAGGAACTCACTTTTCTGTGGATTAATTTAAGGAATAAGTACCTCAACAAAGGAAAATATTACAGTACTGGTACTAGGAGAACAGTTCCAGTCTCTTTGATGAGAAATTAAGCCAATCCAAGTGAGCATACAGCAAACCACTCCCTCTTGTGAGGTCCACCAGAGCAGAACTCTTAGTGAGATCAGTGGAGACCTATAACCCTTTTTTAAAGGATCTGCCTATCTGGTTAAAGTATATAGCAAACATTGGTTTTTAGGGTATGTCTATATGACAGTCAAACCAGGCATTGCAAGGTTTTGATTATAAAAACGTCTAGCTCAGGTGCTGATCCCAGCCTATAAATAAGATCCTGGTGTTCAGGAACAGCCACTTTTACCAGCTTCTCAGGTGACTTTGCAGCCTATTGCAGCAAAACCACTATAAATTTTAAGCTAATTCAGGCACTGCTACACTTCACTACAAGCACTGCTGTGAATACAATAAAACTATAGATCACTTTCATATCTGAACATTTTCTGAGTTTTACTATATTTGATAAGTATGTAAATGTTTAGGGCATAGATTATGCCTACATTATTACTAAACGGCTTTACCTTTATTGCTCCATGCAGCTGCGTTACAACAGAACTCCTCTGCAGTTTCTGCTGCTGGCCACGAGCAGAGTAGAGCTGCAATACTTCATCAGTGCTTCTTCCAGCCAACCCTTGATACTTAAAAAAAACCAAAACTTATAATTTTAATAATATAGCAATAATATAATATAACTTTAAAGTGGTCATGTTTTCTGTTGCATTCTGTCCCCTTTGTCCCTGTAAACATTTGTAACTCAACTATCTGATTACATGTGATGTTGTAAATACACAGTTTCTTTTCTTTTACCTTTTTCTGAGTTACGTGAAGGATCACCTTGAAGTAACTGGCTAACACCACAATATTCTACTTCCTTAGGGTGGTAAACCTCAGCAACATATTACTGAAATGCTTTTGCAGTACTTAAACCCCCTTACTTACGCTTGAGGTGGAGCTAAAGGGTTAAAACTGTGCCTTCACTTAGGGAAATGGGCTGGTTACATAGGTGGTTTAAGCCTTCTGGTAACTAAATGTAATGCAGAAAGCTCTCTGAAAGGAGATGAAGCAGAACAAGGACACACACACACACCCCCCTGTGTTAACTGTTAAAGTCCTGAAGGACCTGGTAACACAGAGCCCCCAGCTTCGTGTTCATTGCTCTAGCTTCCTGCCAACACTGACTCCATTGCATTCAGTAGAGCTGCAATGGTGCAAAACTGTACCAGTAAAGCACTAAGTCGGGTCTTCAGAGATCAAAGCAGCCAAAGCCATTTTTAAAGCATGTGAAGAATGCTTTCTAATAATCTAAAATTATGTTTTATGCAAAAGCAATTTGTATGGCCAAATTTTTTGAGATGTTGAAATAAAAAGGAAAATAGAAATAGTGCAACTTTAAATATTTATGGGCAAGAACACAAAAAAGCAATCTCTATAGAGTACTTGTGAAATTCCACAACATGACAGAATCTGTATTACATTGAAAACTGAATTTTCATCATTTACTCACAGTCCTGGTACTTAAAATGAGCTGTAACTTCACCTGCTTTCCCCCTGCAACCTGTTGACGTCTGTCATTCCTCAAGCAGCACTAACAGCCTCTTTCCTTATTTTTGGAATGCACTTGTCTCTAGCACAGGCTCAGTTCCTACTTCATTCAGGCCATAAATTCTGTGACTTCAGATCCGTGTTATTTAAACTAACAGGGCATAGAAGAGTACAATGACATGAAAGAGCTAAATCTACTCACTTAATGGGTTTGATTTAATTCCAATAATCTGTTAATGACAGGAAAAAAGTAAACATTCAGTTGCAGTTTAATTGCAGTTTAACTGCAGATGACATCTGCAAGAACAATACAATGGCCTGGAGCTGTTAGAATAAAGAAAAATTATATTTTCCAAGAAAAGTACTTGACTTATCTAAATCAATCTTTTCATGTGGCTTTTTCACATTCACAAAGCATGCATCTTCTATTTACAAATGCAACCTGAGGTCCTGCACAGCTATACAACACCTTAGCACTAATACAAAAATTTCTTAGGGGAAAAAGAAATAGCAGGAAGAGATTATTTTAGAATAACTATTTTTTTTTTGTTGTTACAGGCTTAAACTCACAGAAGTTGAAACCTATTATATACAGTGTTCATGTGTTCTTTTACTCTCAGGATTTTCAGGACTCAAGTTAGTCAGATGAAATATTTACAAACATTTTGCTTGACAAAAAAGCATACAAGTAGCTCACCAGAATTAGTGTAATCACATGTGAAAAGTTAAGCACACAAATAAGCAATTTCAGTACTCAAGCTTTATTGTTAAATAAGCTTAAGCTAGTTAAAACCTACTTTAAACACCTAATGCATTTTCCACTATCTGCACAGTTTCCCCTTGACTCTCCCATTTTTCTCAACGTGGCCAATAAAAGCGGAATGGTCAATTCTACTTTCATTGCAGTCAACCTCTCAACACTTCCACAATCAAGTTTATCTTTATTGCAAAGGCTGCCTTGGGTTTGAGGTTTTCTCCATTAAAACAGCACTAGTATTCGTCAGGATTTTTTGTACACCAGAACTTGCAAATTTGTGCTCATGCATGAGAAGCAAAAAACTGATGATAAAACTTTTTATAGTCAGCTTTATTATAAACAGAAGTGAAACTGAACTACTTAGTAATGTTCTCTAAAGTGAAATCTCAGCTCTGCAATCCGACCCATTCTGGCAGACGTGGCTTTATGAAGACAGCAGGATCAGGACCTCAACAACCACAAACAAAAGCAAGGGGTGTGCAGGTAGACAACACATTTCCAAACAGGCAAAGGCAAGTCTACAGAGAAAGAATCTGACTTCTTATGTTCAATAAAAACCCTCACAATATGCTGCTAGAATAATAATAAGACTGGGCTGCAGAAAACACTGGCAGTGCTGATATTCATGATTGTCTTAAGAATATTGTGGTGGTTTGGGTGGATTCACCCT
>NW_010297162.1:0-25446 GCF_000700745.2 Antrostomus carolinensis | reverse complement strand
TCATGTTGAGCTTCTCGTCCACCACCACTCCAATTCCTTCACTTCAGAACTGGTCTCAATCCACTCACCAAAATGGACAAAATAATTTGGTTCTTTTTAAAATGCAATATAATAGTATGAATTATAGAATGAAGAAATAGATTTGTTTCCTTAATAGCTGTCTTCAGTTAATCAAACAAACTTTAAGCCCCTGCTGCTATACAGTAAAGTGAAAATACATATCTATATACGTATATAAAAATCCCATTCAGTATCAACGTTTGGAACAAATTATGACCTCTCTTCTTCTTATAGTATCTGAACAAACACAAAATTTTATTTTATTTTTCTCAAGCAAATTTTATTGGAAAATTTCTTTAATTATTTTCAGTCCTGAGAGCTGCAGGGATATCAAAGAAATGAGTTAATAATCCTTTGAAATCTATCAATAGATGTTTATCAGAATCTTATTGCTGGTTCAGGAGAGCTATTAGATGTCACTAAAAAACCTCTAATTCAATAACAGGTGTCCTAACAGCATGATTTTCCTGATATTGTACATACATCTTTTATGCTCAAATGCAGCTCAAATTAAAGGTCTTTCAGTGTTCCAAATTGTACGGCCTTCATATCACAAGGAAGGCAAAGCCATAAGGGACATGCATCATTCAGAAGGAATCCACTAAACAGAGTGGTAAATCTTTTTCTTCTCAAATTTGTAGTTAAGTCCCTCTGGCTCTCACAGCAGAACTGAAACTCAATTGTTTCATAAATTTTAACCAAAAGAAAGGTTTTCTATTGATCTGATATTAGACAAGGATACCTGAAATTTTTGCAATCTTATCGTTTAATTTCTTCAATACAAGAAGCTAAGTACAATACACCAGAGAAGTAAACATTTTTATCTTACCTTCAAAATCCTAAATTATAATGTTAACATCACAGAAGAATGCACTAGCATAAAAAGATCCAAAACCTCTCATCCATAACTTAAAGGACTTACCAACAGGTGAAAAGATGAAGGAGAAAAAAGTTGCTGACTTCTAATGTTTCTCAGTTTTAGGTTTAGTTCAGCATCTTCAGATGTGCAATCTGAAGTAGAACAGCTTCACAGATGGTGTAACTGTTTTCCTCCAATGCAGGTCCTTAATGCACAACTGATTTCGTGCTGATATTGACTGTCTACACACCTGTTTAGACATCTGGTAATATATATTTCAAAATATATTTTAGAACTAGTTCTTGACTTTAAAGTTAAATGAACTTTTTTCAGCAAGTCATTAATCATTAAAAAATCCAAATTTTGGATAAACCAAACAATAATTGATGAGTAGTTTATGATTTTTTTTTTTTTCTGACACAGAACACTTTGCTGTTGGTTATAGTGAAGAGTTAGATTTATGGAATCTAGAAAGAATAGGGAAAAAAAATTGTGTTAGTTTTTTTGGTTTTTGTTTTTGTGGGTTTTTTTTCCCCTAAATAGAAATATCCTTTTCTGGAAGGATGATTATTTATCTAACCTGTGCAATGCAGAACACAGTCAATGTAGAAAATTGGGAGCTAGTTTCTGGGATTTCTTATAACCACCAAGTACAAGAGTCCTCTCAAGGGACAGGTTCTCCAGGTTCTCACCCTTCCAGCAAACAAGGAGTCTCAAAAAAGGTTTCACTTATCTGGCAATAGTGACCCAAACTATTGAATTAATGTGTTTCCATACAGCTTCTCTTGCAAACTCAGAGATGTTCCCCTAGTTCTTAATTTTTTAAATGTATTTCAATAAAAAAAATGAAGAATTTACTATGAAAAGTAACATAAAATAACTGTAATTTAACTGTATGTTTGAGCTTCCTTGATCTTTTATCAGTCACAAAAAAAAATATAATTGCTATTATTTTTATATAATTTTTCATCTTCATCAATCATAGAATCATAGTATGGTTTGGTTTGGAAGAGTTCCAACTCCTCTGCCATGGGCAGGAATACCTTTCACTAGACCTGGTTGCCGATATAATCTCTGCTTACAATGTAGTATTTTAAGGGTTTATTGCCTATTGCTGTGCAACTGCAAGTTATTGTAGTGAGATACAATTTACAGCATTTTAAATGAAAACTTGTTGGTATCTGTGAACTGAAACATTTCATCTTGTGCAGTGGAAGTCAGTTACTTAGCTTTGACATAACATGAAAAAATGTCAGGAAACTGTCATCCAGAGCCAGTAGCTCAGCAGGTCATCATACAGGATATATAAAATTTTAGGTTCTTCAGCCAGGAACCACCACCCTCTCCTTGCTGATCAAGCCCCTTGAAGGACTGGAGTCACGGGTTTACTGGGGTATAATCAGTCTATAAACCATCCCTTAGACAGGAATGATAAAATGAAGCACCTCAACTGTAACTCTTATTCGTAATTCCTAAATTAATTAACATTTATGGATAGAAAGTTTGGTGTTTGATTAACAATTTTTCTATTTAATGCATTAACTTTTTTAATAACCGCAACAATAAAATAGTGATCCCTCTGAAGTTCAGAAATTTTCTCTTAGAGAAGTCTAGAATTAGCAAATGCAAATATGGAAATGAAAATAATAAGTGGAAAACAATATGCAAAAAGAAAAAGGATAAAAATAATCTAGCAAAACAGTCCATTTATTTTTAAAAATACTGTGAAAATCTTGAGGGGGGGTGGGTATTCCAAAGTATTTGTCCTGTATCACACAAGCTTTACTTTATGTGTTCCAGAACAACTCTGTTGCCCAGGTAAAAGGCACTAGTCAGGACATCTTGTGACAAGAAACATAAAAATTTATAATGTGGTCAGAAATTTTCCTCAGATCAAAATACCATTTGACCATAAATGTTACCCTCAAGACCTTAACTCTAGCTATCCTAGAGAAAATACTCTCGTGAGATACGCAATATAACTGATGGCTACTTAGCAAACTAGAGTACAAACAATGTATTAAAAAAAGATATTTTAAAGACCTGTAGCTTGCTACATTATAGCTTATAGTGATTTTGGGTGCCATTATTCAAGCAGTACCCAAACACAACAGAGCAGTTTGAGCTAGGAGAGTAAGGGCACTGAATATTTTTAAGCTTAGTACCCTTACAGGTTTGACATTATCTAGCATATATATATTCCACACCTGTATGAAAAAGTTTCTACCATGAACTAGTTATTGCACTGAGGTAATAAAATGAGCTTCAGTAGAAGATGCCCTTTAGGCAAAGGGATGAAGAAATGCATCATTCTTTAAGCAAACTCTGTTCTCTCTCTCCCTATTACTTGGCAAACTGTGATCGATAAACTACCTCAAGACTAACTACGGAAAGTAAGATTTCTTGGGAACTGTAGGAACTGCATACTGATGATCTTCACTGAGGTCAGTAAATAAATTAATAATTATTTTTAGTCTACTACAGTGATGTGTAAAGTTGTATACTATAAAAAAGTGTAGCAATAAAATATTCCAGTGAACCCTCTCAGGTTGGCTACTCTCCTGCAGGCTTCATCTGTTAAAAGAGTTCCAATTAGATAGATGTTCACTGATCATTGCAAGCCTTGATATATGATACTGCACTGCATTAATTTTCTAATGCCTAGCACTATTCCAGAACATTTTGTTGATTAATACTGGTTCTTGGCACACCAGTCCATGTGTTCCTGATTAATTCAGTCTAAGGCTGCTCCTCTCTCTTTTTTTTTTTTTTTTTTTTTTTTTTTTTTTTTTTTTTGCATTACTAATTAGTGGGCAAAGCAAAATTTTGCACTCACAATATGCTCTCCCAGCTGTGATATACACTTGACAGTTGGTTTTATGTTGTTAATGTGCTTTGGACAATCATCCATTGAATATCAGATAAAATGTTTTAACTGTTCCAGCAGCATTTATACATTTTCATATCTTATATCATAATCTTTGCTTTTGTCATGTGCTGGAGCAGTTTTGAAAAAAATCTCGGAAATGTTGATAGCAAATCAGACACTTTAATAGACATACTGGGAAAACTTAAATTAATTAAGTTTCCAAGCAGGGATTAGGTAGAATTGATGTCCTTAAACTAATTACTTCAATATCAAAAGCTCCTGCTTAGCTGCTTTGTATAACACAGGACGTATCTAAGTAGATGGATGCCTCCCTACTTGAAGTCATTGCTCCCTGGAGTCTTAAGTATGTACTGACTCAGAAGTACTCCAGCCTCAGCAGTCTGGTCGTTATCTCCTTTCTAAACTTCACTAGATCCAGAGGAATCCAGGCATTTCTCAGAACATGCTTAAAACAAAGCATGCACTCACATACAGATGTAGAAAATTCAATCTCATAAAATATACTTATGATCACTGTCTATTGTGAAATCACTGGAGGGAGAGAAACTGATATTCATCCTTCTGAAGTGGTAATCTAGTGATTATAAGACTTTTCTATGAGATATCATAGTGATTTCCAAAACCTCCTACACCAATATTTCCAAAACATATTTTCAGAACAACTGAGCTTAAAGAAATAGATTAAGGGAAAAGCACCCTGTAAGGATAATTCCCTCATAAAGCCTAAGTGAAATGAAAGAGGAGATGAGAAAGACAACCCACTTCCCTGCATGTCATCCAGTTACTATTCAACATAACTAGAGAATTAATCCTATGAGTTGTGAACAAGGAGTGTCTGAAACACTAGAATAAAGAGTCAATCGTTTCTACCAACCTACTCTTGCCCTGTAAAGTTTGACTTCTTTTCTGCAAAACTCAGATACAAAAGCAGACTGCAACCCCAGCATAGTTTAAAGCCTTTGAGACTGGGACTTGCACCTTGTTGGCAATGTATGTGGATTTTAACTCCCTTATGCTGAATGAAACTCTTCTCCCTGTGGAGGGTTCTACTAGTAGCCCATTATATAAAAAGTAACACCTTTACTGTCTGTTTTAAAAGAAAAGATTCCTGCTTTGAAATACACATCTCAGGAGAGGCTTCTGGGGTCTAAGTGTCAAAGATACAGAGCCCTCCAGCATGTCACCATCCTCTCAAGAGAGGTGGTGTTTCAACACAGTATGACAGACAGTAATTGTTGTTTGCAGGATTTTTAGAACACAGTGGAAAAGTAGTGTACTGTTGCCCCACTAAAATGTGTTATCTTATTGGAAAAAAGCAAACAGTAGTTTGTGATTAACAATAGGAAAGAAATCTACTAGAGGGAAGGAAATCATGACAGTTTTTTACCTCTGGTACTTAAACTGCATCAGGAATCATTATATTTACATATAAAGTAATGGTACAATAATATTTAATGCACTTAATGTAGAAGAACAAAGGAGTGAACAGTCAGACTGCAGGCACATGATTTGACTACTGACCAGACAATGGCTGAAGTTAAGCTGGCTCAGCAGATCTTAGAAAACAGTTGGACATGACAGGTAACAGTTGCATACAGTGCCGCGAAGGACATCTGGATCTCACGAATGTGCAAGGGGCATTACATGGGAAAGGGCTGAGCCTCACAGACCCCTGGAGGGAGTGTGGGGACCCCTCAGGGTGTGTGATCACCCAAGGCCAGCAGCAGTGGGGTAACTGCACCAATAATGCCATGCACCACCAAGGTCACCCAGGTAGCAGTGTCAGAAAAATCGAATTTGAGTACCAATATATCAAATCTGGGATCAAAGGGGAAAGAATAAATGGGAGCAGGTTGTATGCCCATGTGACAGAGAGGGACAGATAAAAGTGTAGCAAAAAAAAAAGGTTAAGGAACCAGAAAGGGGATAATGAGGCAGGCAAAGGATGTAATAATTTCCTGGCTGTTGGGGGTAACTGGTGCTCTTGATCACTGCAGCCTGAGCAGGACAAGAAAAAAAAAACAGTTGTCCTGATCACACCACACAAATCAAACTGACCTATCATTCACAGGCTGGGGCAGGGGAGGTGCCCAACTACAAAGGTGATGGATCAAATATACAGGAATCACCATGTCTGCAGTTGCCTCAAGTCCGATAACACTTTGTCTTCCTTACCCTTTCCTAATGTATGTTTAAAAATTGCACAAAAGCAACTGGCAAGCTTCACCCTAGTCTTTTCAGTGAGATTATCACCAGGAAGATGCTCAAAGCCTTCCAGTTTATATGCTATCACCCTGTCAGCAACACCCTGCTGTTGGGCTGGTCAGTATCAACTGAATAAACCTTGTGTAGGCATGCAAGCAAAAAGGCACGAATTAAATGTGTGATGGGATTTAATTTAAGCATCATGAGCAGTTAGGTGGCTGTTGACTTACTCTTGCACAGCTATGACTAATATCAATTTCATAAGCACCACTGGAACAGTATCAAAACTTTCATATAATAGAAAAGTAAAATATTTCAGATAGAAGTTAAGCCAAACACTTGAAATATTATGATCAAGTAGAAATCCAACAGACATTGAATTGTCTATTGTGAAAAGCTACCTTTTCACAGTCCTGAAACTTTTTCAAAGATAATTAATTAAAAATGACAATTCACACAGCTATCATATGTGTTCAAATTGCTCTTTACCCTACTTTCGAAAGGTACCTTGCAAGTTTTACACCCTCTATCCAACAGAAGCTCTAGGTCTATTATTGCAGAAAACTTTATAATCCATTGACATCAGAAAACACTTATTGAAAGTTACCTGTAAAGCCATTAGATGACATGATTGCAGATAATCCCACAAGTGCAGTTTCACATTGGGGAAAAAAAACAAACCAAAACAAAACTCTAATGCACACAGACACTATTTTCTAATATTTTTCTAATATATATTAGAAATAATAATTTCTAATTTTCTGGGAGCATAATCTTACAATTTCTTCAGGAAAGAAACTGCATTTTTCAGGTTCTTTTTCTTGTTTCTTTCTTTGCTTTTATTTTAGAAATTTTAATTATTATTCCTCTTCTGAAAAGTCTTCAGAATGGTCAAATAAATGCTTGAAGTGAACATAACTTAAAAAAATTTAACTATCTCAATATTTTGCACTACGGTAGGTGATTATTTGCTCAGATTATTTTAAAATATATATTTTTTTGTTATAAGCTTACATTGGATATTGCATTTTCCTTGTTAAATACAATAAAAAGTAGAAAAATAGAAGCCAGTGATTGTGATTCAACAATATAAAATTTATAATTTTTAGTAGAACCTTCTATTGCAAAGAGAAACAATTAACTATATGTATTAAAATATATATATTTGTAAAAGACCATTGGTGTTGCTGCCACAGTGAAATAGCACAAAATGCGTAAAGTCTTGAGAAGTATTTGCAAGTATATGTATATTTTTTTGCTGAATCTTCTGTCACATTCATGAAGGATTAAAACCACATATCTGTAACACAAAAAGGATCACATATATCTGTTTACCTATTGTTTCAAAATAGGAGCTAATTAAAGACATTCTAAATTTGGATCTTGTTGTGGTATATAATGGTTTTTAATCATATTGCAAACACAGTATGCAGTGTATGTACAATAAAAAGAAAGCTATCTCCAGAAATTATAAACTAAAAGTCACTCTCAACATATGAAATTTATTTCTGTGGAATGTGTGATGTCTGAATAACCCAGTTAAATGAAATACAACAACAAAGCCCAAAACGTCAAAACAGGATTGAATTCAGCACTTGCCTTGCTCAGAAAGCCACACTGCTAGCTCTTTGAGCTTTCCTTTATTGTGGTTAAGTATGCCATATGGATGATGAAGTTGCTAGTGACAATTTTGTTTTACATGATAAATGTGAAAAGAACCCTGGGGGATGGATGTCTTTATAGCATGTTGGGAACAGCGTCCTGGGATTAAGCAAGACTTATTATGAGATGCTTAAAGGATGAACTAAAGGTGGGGAAAGGGAAGGATTAAGGCACACTGAGGAGGAACAAGCATGGTAAAATAGAGGGAAAGGGCGATAAAAGGGGGTGGTTGCACAGAAACAGGCCAGCACACTTGTCTGGCTGTGCTGCATTCTGTCTTGTCTTCTTATTAAACTCCATTTCTAACTGGCTGGGGGCTCTCTATTCTCCACCATGCCTATGTTTGGGGTCTGACTGCAGCCACTGGAGCTAGACCATGGGTCAGAGTCTGTGTGTCCATGGTGCAGCAGCTGGAGAGTTCAGAGTGTGTTCATAGTGTGTCAGTGTGTGCAGGTACTTCACTAGTGAGCATCAGGCCAGACTAGCCAGACAGTAGAATACAATGTTTGGGAGACAGGTATCAGAAAGGCCAAAGATCTCTGAAGAGACCAGAGGATGTGAGTTGTCTTCTGAAGAGAACACAGTGCAAGTAGATTAACAGAGAAGCCAGGATTCTGACAGTCAGCTCCTGGTGGGTCCATAGGTCTGAACCAGGTACTGGAAAGACCCAATTGTGTGTCTCCATACAAGACAACTGGGGAGACCTGGTGGATTCAGGGGCCAGCTGCTGGGCAAAACTCTAAGGCCAGCTGTTGTAGGAAACTATATTATCTATACATATATTTTTTCCATTATTATTTTTTATCTTGATCAGCCAGAGAGAACAGCTATTTTTACTGCTTTTGGTTTTTTTTTCTGTGTTGCTATTTATGGCCATCCATGAGACACAGAGCTGCAGCAGCTTCATCTCTGATGGACTACCAGATTTGGCAACTCCTAACAGTCCCTCCTCACAAGATTACCATGCTTTTCCCCATCATGTATTAAAAGTTGAGTTATTTGGATAGAAAAAAAGAAACACTTTGAAAAGCTAGAGATAGACACTGATTTTTTAAGGGGTAAATAACTGTTATTTGGACAGCTCAGGACAAAGCCTATGGAGTGAAATGTAAAATAAATAAAAAAATACACTGAGAGCTTTGCAGAAGAAGTTGAACTGATTTTAAAAAAGAAAGAGAGGGATTTGTACTGAGCAGTGAAATTTAAATACTGAAGTAGGATGGCCTTAATTACCAAGAGAAGCTGGCAAGCTAAGGATAAGAAGTGAAAAGAGAAGAGCTGGGAAATGGCTGTGATATGGCAGTGAGACAAGAAAAGAGCAAAGCATGACAATATAGTGAGATACTGTCAGTAATGTGATATTTTTATATTGCAGTGGAATTAATCTAATTAGCTAGGGAAGAATAAAATTAGGAGAGTATTAGCCTGCACATCTGAATTTCTAATTAGTGAAGTAAAAGTATCATCTAAAGCAGTGAAGTTTCACAAATGTGAATTTCTTTCCTCTTAAATTCATAAAAATGTGAATTTCTTTCCTCTTAAATTCATAAAGAGAGACAAACTATGCATGATAATTCAAGAAAAAAAAAAGAAAAAAAGTTGTTGCCCAAATAATCTATTGAAATGGCAACTTGTTTTAATATCAAAAGAGTTCATTCCTTCAAACACCCAGTAAACTAATATATCAGAATGTCTGAAGAGTATTTGTTGCTCAAATTATTTTTTGATATAGTGTGGATTATTTAGCTTAACATCCAATATTTTACTTGTAACAAGACTAATTTAGTATGAAAAGATCATTTACAAATATACTTAATGGTATTACTATCCAGTTAGTAATAAAAGTATAATATCTTAAGTTCTGAAGGGCTTAACTATACAATTTCCATTTGAATTCTCCAAAACCACAGTTAAAAACTACCAATTAGAACAAGTAAACAATTGATCAATAAGGTGGACTACAAAACTATTCAAGAGAAGAGCATGGAAAATCACCATCTGTTTCTAAGGAGATGTTAAACATTTTTCTTTATTTGAATAAAATAATAAGGCCTAAGGAAACCGTATATTTAATGACCAAACAAATTTTCATAGAGGAAATCATTTGGGTGTTTACACCCTGTGTTTACAAAGTACAGATGATAATGTCACACTCTAGAAGTATGACTTTTCATACGTCCAGAGTGTGACATTAACATCTGTGCTTTGTAAATCCAGGGGCTTCTGGGATTTTCAAAGTTGTATAATGAGGTTTTGTGAAAAAGGAAAAAGTTTTTTGTTAAGGCTATAACTGGCACAGTTGTGCTAACAGGTACTTTGGCTCAAAATTAGTTTTACTAGATTTTGCAGAGTCTGCTTTATTTCTACAACATTGCTTTTGTCTGTTAATCACACATCCAGAAAGAGACAGCAATTGAGAGTGATGGATGGTGACTGAAAATATCTCACAACATCCCAAAGAAAAAGAAGCAGCAGCAAGGAACAACCTGTAATATATTATTCCTTTGCTGGAAAACTCAGGGACAATTATTGCCCCTTTGAAAGATACTGCACCCAGCCTTTTTGTACTGGGGACCTTAGTATGAGACAAGGACAAACAAGAGCTTTATTGATGTAATGCTAATAATTTCACACTAATAGTCTTCCTTGCAACTCATGTATAAGTCAATGCTGGATTTCTCTTCAAGAAAAACAGATTAGTATAGGCAAATGTATAACATCTGTACAAATTCCATAATAAAATTGGAACAGTAACGTACATAAGATACCAAGCTACATCTAAGGTTAGGAAGGTCATTAGATGACACACAAAAATATGTATGGTATTTGATGCTTTCATATTATATAAATTGATTGCTAACAGAAGGAAAATCTGTGGCTCACTTGTACACTTATAAGCAGTTAGTCTTTGCTAAACTGCAAAATGAAGCTGTTCACCGGGTAAATAAAAACAACATCAACAAAACCCCATAAAGCACTAGTCATACTTCTGCAGTCCCTCAAACTACTACATCCAGAGAGAATTTATATTTTTGGTACTTAAAAGTGAGGAATAACAAAATAAATTATACACATTCTAGAAAGATTTGTTAACTTTGATGCCATACACCATTTAAAATTTTACATTAGTTCTATTTTTCTTCTGTTTGTAGCACTCATCAGAATTCCAAAACTGCTTCTCCCTCTCTATTATCCTTTTAGTATGGCATCTTCAGTGCAGTAGTAATAATTCACATAAATTAATTTTTTTTACCCATACTGAGAAACTGAAACAGTACTTGACAGAGGGCTAGATTTAATAAAAATTCTGTCCTTCCTAATATCAAAGATTACTACAAAAATTATAAAATTTAAAGGAAATTACTGTGACATATAATGTGTGTCTCACTGTGATGGCAGACTAAAATGACTATAAAGAGAATGGACATAAAGAAGCAATAGCACATTTCACTGTAAATGTGAAATAGTATTATTACAAAAAATGTCATAGCAATAATTAAATTAAAATGGCTCCAAGTAGTATGTACTATGTAGTCACTTTCAGTGTATCAATCAGGGGAAGTTAATATTATCACTAGTTGCTGCAAGAGCCTCAATATCTTATAGAATAATGATCCTTTTAAAGGAAATTTATGTCATTACAGAATAGCCAAATATTAAAATTTTATTTATAGGGATTGGATGAAAATGCAATTTCTTTTATATTAACTTAAATTAAAAAATATGGTTGTACTTGGAAATTCAAGGCTAGAAGGTTGCTGGGTCAGTTACTTGAGATCCCTATTATCGAAGGCAGGCATATAGTATAAGCCTTTTTTTACATTTCTTAAGCTTCATCTTAGAATGTGGTCTGATTTTTGTCCTTCACTACTCCTAATGAAAAGTTGTTCCAATACTTGACTGTTCTGACCATTAGAAATTACTAATTAGCAACATAAATTTATTCATGCTCACATTATACATTTTTCTTATTTTGACAACTTTATCCTTTAGCTTTGATAAGTCTTCTCTTCCCTGATGTTTCATTGCCTAAACAAAGAGTAATGATAGTCCCTCTCCTCTTTCTTCTATCTAAGCCAAAGTGGGTTTTTTAATAAAAAAGACTCTACATTTTTATTCTCATTGTAGCTGTCCTTCCCTATATCTGCCAGTAAATTTTATCTCTGCAATATCCCAACAAGATTTTAGCTCAGTCCTGTGCAATAAGACTCTCATGTCTCCTGGAAGTACATCATGTATTAAAATTTTAAATCTCATTTACCTTTCCCTGGCTCCAGTCACATACTGGAGAGGCTCATAGGCATGCTGTGGTAAGTAACACACCCAGGTTTTAATGGGCTGTCTTCAGCTCATCAGCTGAAAGCTTGTCAGTACTCAGGACAACTCTGCTTTTCCCCATTTGCAAGGTTAACCAAGATTCTCTATATCACAGTTTGACTCCTTCATATTGACTGTACTTTCCCTTGATATCTAATCCATCAGTCTTTTGGATTAATGCACAGTTATTTTTAAACCTGTATTATTAATATTAAGAAGGAGATAATAAAAAGCAAGCAAGTAAAAATCACTTTAACATGACTTTTTAGTCAGGAATAATTTTCTAAAAAGATGAGTAAATGCAAAAGCTCTTTTATATTTACCTGGCTTTACCTGTGCCACAAAAGAATCATTGTTTCTCTGAAACAGTAAAATCCCTAAACATTATTTTAAAATAAAGAAGTTCCTAAAAAGGGATTAGTACATACAAGAGCTATGAGTACGCAGCTATTAGTACATGGGGTTTTTTTTACAAAAAAAACTGGCTGACCTACCACAGATTACCAGAGAAGTTTGGGGGGTTTTTTTGTGCGGCTTTTTTTTTTTTTTTGCCTTTTTTTTTTTAAGAAAGAAAGGAAAAAAAGAGAGAGACAGAGAGGGTAAGGGGGAGAGTATGAAGACCAACAAAACAAGCAGGTATATACATTTTTAACATAATATGTGCTGATGGAAGTGCATAAAATTGAAATATAAAAGTAGAACAGCAGAGATTTACCTATCCATAGTCAAACCCCAAAACACTGGGACATTATGTTGAAAATATATACAGCCAATCTGAGACCAGAATTTGAGCCTTAGATTAGTAACTCTGTATTTCACTGTGAGAGGAATATACAGGTAATTTTAACTTTCCAATTAGAAGTGATCCCAAGAATGCCTTTATCAGCAGTGGCATAACTGTAACTGTAACTGTACATGTAGGATTTGAATCTGGGCCTGGAGTAGACTGAGCATTGTAAGTTTTAGTCACAACATAAACTTAGCCGTAGTGCAGTTTGGAACACAGTTTTAGGCACCAAAACCCCTCTACAGTGCAGTAAGATCTACAAGACAGCTGCATGGTTAAAGGAAGCTGATAGAAGACAATGAGGACAGTGACCAGTCTTTGAGGCAAGAAGAGCTTTTCAAGGCTAAATACAGTACTCTATCCACAATCTAAAACTGCCTTAAAAGTAAGATTTTACAACTCCCTCTTTTTTTCTCTTTTTTTCTAAACACCTGAGAAAAACTAATTTATTTCCTTTGAAATACAACATGATAGATAATAGAACTATGGATTTTGCTTTCACTTTCTGGATAAATATTGGATAGTTTGTTAAAAAGGTTTAGTTAGGCTTATGAAAGGAGTTTTTCGCCATAGCTGAGCGTGCTTACTGCTCTCTACAGCATCTGCAAAGAGTTAGAGATGATTCATGCTGAAGTCTTAAACACAAAATGGAGGAAGGGTTTGTATAGGTTTGGTTTGAGTCAGGGAGTCATTCCAGTCACTTCACCAGAAGGAAGGGCTGAACATGTAGGAATGAAGAAAGTATAACTGTTTTCTGGTTCTGCTTTCAGATTCTTTTCTCCATTTATGTATTTGTGCAGTTCTAGTTTAAAGTTAAACATTAGGTTTTGGAGACATTTTTGAGATCCTTTCACTTCAAGAAAAGGGATGACAATTACACCAGGTGACTATGACCATCATGGGGTCCTGCAATAGCAGTGTGAAAACGATGTGCTGATCCATGAGCAGCTCCACCTTGATGCTCTAAGTGACTTTGTCTTTCATTTGACACTTTGTGCCCTTTTTTCTGCAAACCCAGCTACAGGGTCCCCCACAACTCTTGAGAGGCTTAGGACCCTGCAAAGATTCAAGGCCCAGTTCTGACATAGCCAAGCTATGCAAGCACAGACTTCTGAGAAAGCTGCCAAAACATGAGAAAGGTAAAGGTACAGTCAGAGTTAGGAATGTTGAGACTGTGGTCATTAGTAGATAAACAAGCAAGAGCCCCTAAAGGAAGAAAGCAAGGAAGCTAGTCAGGATAATTCTATGTATATAAGAATGTCATAAGGCTAAAGTTAACTCCCGATTTCCAAAAGTCACATGACATTGCATGGTTTGAGAAAACAAACAAATTTTGTATTAGAATTGTTCATATCATAGGTCATATTCTTAAATGTAATATTAATTCCAGGGCAAGGTAAGCTGATAGAAATGTTAAACAGATATATTTGTACTAGCTGGTACCGCTCAAATGCAGATGAAAGTACTCAAAGTAGACTAAGCAAATGAACTAGGATATTATACCAAGCAATAAAGAGGAATTTGGCGATGCTGACACTACAATGTTGATTCTGTTTGCAGTATTGAGCATTTAGGGTGATGTTTCATGGAAGTTTAAACCAATCTTTATCTGAACTTATGTAATTTTACTTCCTCACACACAATTTGCACTAACACACATGTGAATGTACAGTTAGCTAGTTCAGGGAGATGATCTGTCTAAAAAATAATCACTGTGTGTGTGGAGGGGATGAAAAGAGGCAATAGGAGATGAATCAGTTGATGGATAGAGCAGGAAAAAGCGGTTGACCAGTAGGTAGAACCATGTCCATAAAAATCATTAAACCATAATCAGTGTAATAAAACTCTATTCATAAATTACTGATAATTTATCTGTTCAGTAACAGGTTTTGTTGTTGTTGTTTTGGGGTTTTTTTAATAATCTACTATGCTCATGAATAAATGTTAAATGCTGAAGTAACTCAAAATATATGTGCTGGTTATCTATATGTTTTTATTAATGTAAAAATATAATTTTAATACACTATAATAATTACTATATTTTAATATATAAATATATTTTTTAAAATAATAAAATACTATTTTTCAATAAACGGTTGATTTCTGGCTTTAAGAGTATGCTCTTATCTAATTTGAGACTTTTATTCTTTTCCCCATTAAAATACAGATTATTTATTTAAATTACTCTTCCTACTTTTTTTACATTCTGTACTCACAGGTACATTTTCAGGGTCATAAGCATAAAAGTCTACTGCAACACTATTATCATGGATAATAAATTTCTGATCATTTGAACACTGAGTATACCTTGGTGTAATGTGACTCTTGTCATCAACATACCATAAATCTCTCTAGAAAGGGGAGTAACATTATTACCACCATTTTTAACAGCTCGAACTGGGAAATTTGATAAGTGGTAAAAAAGTCTTCTTTTATTTTTAATTCATGATTATTTAAAGACACAGTCTTGCAAAAGCAGCCGTTAGTTCAGAGATGGCCAATTATGCTGAGTTATCTTGTAGATGCAATGAGTTTTGAAAAAAATAACACCATGAGTGCTCACCAAAATGCCAGCAGCTTTTTTACACTTCATCAGTGTTGCAGTACGATTACATTTTGGTTTGGTTATTTGACTTTTGTAGTCTCAGACCTAGTTACTGCTTTGCATACCACTCAAGCTCTTGTTTTCTGGACACCTTCATTATGAGGCAAGTGAACACTTTGATTTAATATTTGTGCTGCTTTTTTCTATGTCCTCTGAATAATTTTTCTGTCATTTACCATCAACAAAAATTATATACAGTCAGAATACTATAGCATCTTCTATATCCCACTATGTTCTGTAGCCCATCATGTTCTGTGAAGGTAATCCTCATAAAAAATTTCATATCAAGCTGAAATTACATTATCTCTCTTTCTATGTTTCATAAAATTATATTGGGTGCAGAGTTAGAGCACATTAGAGGTAAAATTTTATCCCCTGGTTTTGAGGTACGTTTTATTGCAGTTCTATGCAGCATCCCAAAATCACATTTTGGTATTGGAGATAACATACATTTACAAAAAATTTTGCAGCTAAATCAAAGTATGATGCAATTTACAGGAGATTTTTTAGGTGGGATTTCATTGCATAGATTATGACATGGTCATACTATAGTCTTCTCCATTTGTGCACTTTTTGTGACAGAAAACATAGTAGTTAATTCTCAGTCTGGGCATAATTGATTGAGAAATTTTCTTGCATGTGAGATGACTTCTGTCTTACAGACAAGCTCTAAAATCTTCTCTGAATGCATATAGTTGAATTATGACTGGCTTGTTGGTGTCAGAGATTCTAAGAACTGATGCCTTACAGAGTAGCGTTTCAGTGTCACATCATGAACATTGACAAGTAATGTTCCTATGTAGCAGTGATCTCAATGGATCAAAGATGCTTCTCAAAACATGTGTTGTGCACAAAATTTAATTTTATCCTGTACCTCTGTAATGCTTCTTGTCCTGTGGAGGTTACACTGGTGACAGAGATACCATTTTTCTCTCATCTGGCTTAAATCCATTAAATGACTATATATCCCCCATATTTTTATTCCACTGTCGTGCTGCAACTCTTCCTGTTTTGACCTTGTGCAAAAATGGAGACAGATGATTACACTTTTAATTTGCCTTACAGTGTCTTGAAAACTCATATTCAAATGGCTTCTCATCAACTCTGGTTTCTCAATATTGCTCTTTCTCATCTCGAATAACGTAGCAATGAATTGGTGCTGTCTTAATAATCTACTAAACTCTACTAATCAAAGAAATCTAAATTTCACTTACATTTCTGTTAATCCACAGAGAGGACAAATTCACTTCAGCTAAATCGGTTATTTTATATCTGGGTATAAATCTGAATCTGTCACTGAAGATTACATATCCATTCATCATTCTGTCATCCTTGTGTGGAGTTTTCCCTTCAAACTTCCCTGAATCGCTTCTAGGAATAGTCTAATCAGCTTTTTATGTAGAGCTGGGAGCCTTAATGATCTAACATACTACTTCTGCACTCTGCTTGTCTGCTTACTGCAGACTCCACTGCTCATCTGCTTACCAGTTGTTAATTGTATTAATGACAAAGAACTGGGTAATAATTCTGGTCTCTCACCTATATTAGGTGTGTTTGGTCTTTGAAAACGACATCTGTTAGACATTCAGTACCATACTCAGGTTCTATCAGACTGCAGATTATAGCTTATTTTCACTTCCTCATACTGCCTGGGTGTATATTGAGTTGACTGCATTCGAGTTCAGCAAGAAATTTGTGACACTGTCCTTTGTAAATTTCTCTATGGACATGGAAAAATGGCAAACTAATTTCTTGATTTATGATGCTTTATTCCAAAAGATGGCAGATCAAGGACTAGCATGTTTCTATCATTATATGTGCAGTTTCTCTGAAAGACTTATTGGTTTAACGATTTTATCCTGAGTCTGAAGTGAGCTGATGGGTCCTCCAAATTCACCATTGTTTACTGTCTTTTGTAAGAGCTTATCCTACTTTTTCAGTATTTTATTTGGACTTGACGACTTTTTTTTTTTGTCCTGATATGATTTACAAGGAATTGTAGAGCATCAACTGTCAGTAAAGTTAATTTTACTCCTGAATATATTACTCAGCTTCTAAGCATGCAGTATTTTTGCTTCTTTTCTCTTCTCCTTTTCTGACTTCTCCTAGTGTATGGATTTGACCTTTAAAATGCTTACCCATATTCCTGGACTGACGGGCCACAATCAACCCTCAGATCTCATTGACTACTGACATATTCTATATGAAAATTCAAACTTTACCCGTTAGTTTCAAGAATTTACTGTTTGTTACTTCTCATTATATAGTCCTACACCACCTGAGAAGCATTGTCAACCTTGAGATCACACAAAATTTGGTTTTGCTTCCTAAACATTCCTATTAGCTTGTATAAGCAGAAAGCACGTCAATGGCTTGATGTACGCTTATCAAGAGGTCTATAATGAGATATGATGAGCTGCATATATTTGGCTGCTCTATCCAGATGAACTCACCTTGTTGTTTCCCCACTTTCAGATTCTCATATCAGATTCGACAGCCTTTAGGTTTCAGTGCAGCTTCAATATCTACTAGCCTACTACAGCTGACTATACTTTTGGACAGTAATCACTCCAAATCCCCACACTTCCCATACAGTGTTAAAAGCTGCCATTACCAAGAAAATTGCCAAGTGGAAGTACGGATTTACTTGAAGATTCTTATGGTGAATATAAACTCCGATTTAGTACATTCTCTAGCTATCTGAAGTCTTAGATATAACTAGTTCAGTAAAAGACTTCACAGCAGACTTCAATGACCTTAATTCACAGCTGCTGATGCCAGTAAACAAGAATCATAAATGGAGCACACCAACACACTCCAGAGAATGTCTCTAGACATCCCAGCCTTCTGGTCTCTTGAAAGGGCAAGTACCTTTAAATGACAGCTCGCAAACTACAGATTTTGTATTTAATTCTATTCTTTTTTACAGTGGTTTTCTATTTAACCATGTTATTTCTAGTTTTCCTCTTGTGGTTGTGCTTATTTGCCCTAAGTGAACAATTCTGCATACACTCTTTGCTTTAGACAGACCATATTTACTGTTTTTCTTGTTAATAGCAGTATCTTCTGTGTGTCAGGCACCTGGGATAAGACTGAGACCTTATGAGAGGTTCTTTTGTGACTTACATATGACTAATTGCATTGACAGTTGAACATACCTCACTGGGAGTTGCTCATCTCACAGAACAGTGCAATTAGAGTGCTGTTGAACACTTGCCTCGCAGTACTGCCCAAAGCCCAAGGCAGGAAAACAGGGATCAGCACTGATGGCACTTTCCTCTTAATTTAATTATGTCAATTTTTTGTTAAATATTAATGTTCCTCAGAAACACAGAATATTCTCTGATCAGGATCTTCTAACAGAAAGGCATTCCAGTGGAAAACTTTCAGCCAATTCTACATCACACCTTTTTGATGGTTAGTGAGAGGGTGCTCAAGACATCATCTTCTTTGCACAGATGGCATCCCCACAGGCTGCTCTGGGACTTGTGAAGGGAGTAGACAGCTGATTAGTTATTTTCTTTGCTCCTAGCAGCTGAAAAAATTTCCAGCAGTGAGGGCAAAGATCTGGCAGTTTCTTTGACCTCATCCAGTCCCCTGTTCTACTCTCATACTCCCTACTGTTTCACATGCTCTTCCTCTAACCTTGTAAACTAATCTGAGTTGGAGAGTTCAAAATCTTTTATCCTGCTGTAACAGCTGTTCCAAGAAGGCTTGGGTGTCTGTGTACCCTCAATAATTTCCTGAGCAGAATTGTTATGGACTGATGTACATATTTAAAGAAAAAAAAAACAAAAAAACAAAAAAACAACAAAACTCTTGACTAATGTTTTCAGATCATCAGTTTGTATCATCTGATGTTGTCATGCTGTTATATGAAACACTTCTTAAGTCCAGTATTTATACAGGTGAAGGCCAACAAGTACCAAAGGTCTTCCAAGCCCTTGTAGCTTTGGTAGCTAAAAAACTAAGTCAGACTGTCTTGCTTCAACTCTATTGGATTTTTTTACAGTTTGTTTGCATGGATTTCAGAGGGGTTATAGATCAGTGGCTGGAACAGAGCCTTTTGTTCTTTTACTAACCTGCATTCTTCAATTATGGCCTCTCAATTTCTTTGTAGAGTTGAGGAGAAGTGATGGGTTGCATACCATCTTGTAACCTTAACCTGTGGTTCTAGAAAGAGCAGCCTTTTTTAAAGCTACTGGTGCTTAGTAGAGAGTTATATTTTAGGTGTCTACAAGATGTATTTCAATTTCTTTTTGAGTGTGAGTCCTGGAAGATGTAACATCATTCCTAAATTCCTGGCCTAAGAGCTGGGGTAATTGAAGTGGGAAATACCACTGCTACTTACAGGAAAACACTGGAAGAGAATTTTTTTTTTGAATGATGACATTTGTATTTCAGGCAAATTTGGATTAGGCAGGCCAAGCATATCTACAAAGTGGTCATGCTGTAGACGTTGGAGCAGGATTATAAATCTGGACTTGTGATCAAGGGCTATATTTGTAATGGCAGTGCTCAGGAAGTGAACTGATAGATCTGTGGACACTTAGGAAAAGGGGGAAGGCACCTTCCATGAGGTGAATATTTTTTTGTTTCAACTCACCGCATGCCAGAACTGGACCAAATATTCAATATCACTCACAGGGGGACAGAGAGCAGTACTCTGCACCCATACAGTGAAGGCAGGAGTTGTAAAACTGTTTCTCAGTATCACACTAGCATCCATGTCAATACCATTTAGATAGAAGACACACATGTGCCATGGGTTCATTGAAAACTTTCCTGGAAGATAGTAGTCTTCTTGAAATTACCACTTCATGGCAGAGAAGTTACCAGAAAGTGAGAGAAATTTGTTCTGCCACCAGTACACAGCACTAAAACATACAGAAAAGACGGAAAAAACCCAAGCATGAAAAGCTACCATATCCTGTCAGTCCTCTATTTCTATCATCTGAGCTCTGAACTTAGGTTTTAGTGTATTATTCAGTCACTTGAAAAGTTTCAATGACTCTATTTCTTTATATAAAGTGGCTCAAGTTTACAAATAATCTATTGTGTTTTGGTTTGCTTTTCATGTCATTTCAGTACTTTGTTCTATACATTAACATTACACTGCTTCTTTTTCGCTCTGAACTTGTGAAATCTTTCTTGATGTTGATG
Organism: Antrostomus carolinensis; assembly: GCF_000700745.2. Lineage (NCBI taxonomy): Eukaryota > Metazoa > Chordata > Aves > Caprimulgiformes > Caprimulgidae > Antrostomus > Antrostomus carolinensis. The sequence goes on along the minus strand of NW_010297162.1, from coordinate 4,898 downwards.
CTCCTGGCAATTTTTTTGTATCTTTTAGTCCACTGCAAGGAAGTACATATGGTAGGAAAATGCTTCTGATATTAACTGCAGCAGTGGCAGATTATTCTTAATAAAGTTTCTGTTATGGTTTATTATGATCTTTTTCATTAGCAAGGAGATTCATAATGAGTGTTACCATGAACAGAAAAAGACTGCATCATTTTACACAAATTAGCATCCCTGATGGAATTTTGGAAAAGCACAGGCATGAATGGGAAGGAACATAACATATTTTTCCCTTACTTTAAAGGAAGAGAATACTTTAAGAGAAAAAGCTGGGAAGTTTCAGCCTGACCCCAATATTGAGGAAGTACTTCAATACGTGGAATTGGTCTCCTTGGTTGCTTTATTAACAAAACAGATGGATTACAAACACAGTCTAGGATACTGTGAGTGCTAGATATAAGTGTCAGAGTCAAGGGACACTAGGAGACATTTTACACTTAGCTCCCTCTATAGATACCACAGAGCATGACACAGTAATGTAAATCTTAAACAGTGGAGGCAATAAAATAATAATGCAGCAGAGGCTATAATTTGTAAAATAAGCTATGAAGAAAAAAAATATTATTTATGCAAAACTAAGTTATTTCTTTCTAATTTTAGTCTTTTTAAGTATCTATAAGTAGTTGCTGTACCCATTTATTCATCCTTAAATAAATCACCATGCAAAGTTAATTTAATCCTGTGTTTTTAAAGACTAGATGTATTTACTTATAAATCCTAATATGTGACTTCTTTACAGGTTCACTGAAATCTGTCTTAAAACATACAGCAGCTTTCTCTGCTCTTTTAAGATTTATGTCATTTTTATAGCATGCAGATTTGCTTGTTTTCTTGTTATTAATTAGTATATACTGGCTCCACTTAAATTGCCATCTCTATTTCATAAGCTTCTCACCAGTTTCTATATCATTTATTGTCCATACAAGAAGTATTCTTACAGAAAATAAGAAGCCAGTTGTGCAAGCTGTTTTAATTCTACATAATAATATCTTGAAGACCACTAGAATATTATGTGAATCAACAGGAGTTCACTTGTTGAATACTGTCTACTCATATGGTCCCCTTATCAGAAATAATATGATCAAATTATAAAAATAGAAGGTCAGTCAAGGTTAGTCAAATATACAGATTATTCTCAGAAACAGCTCAGTAGACTAGGACTCTTCAGTGTTGCAAAGTAACGTAAGGAGAGAGGAAGTGTTGCTAATATTAATAAAACAGTGTGACATGGAGACACCAAATAATTAATGAGCAATCAAATAACACTAAGAGGTCACAAGTTCAAAGAAAGTGAAACGAAATATTTCTTTGCTTACTGGGAATTATGCTGTAGAAGTCTGTGAATCTTGAAAATTTATCGGCACTTTAAATGCAGTCAGAAAAATTCATGGAAGAAAAATCCATCAAGGGCTATTTATCCCAAAGCTACCATTTCTGGATGAAGAAGGATGCTGATCTGGGGAGTTTCAAGTTTCTTTCTTTGAGTGTTCTGAGAATTTATGGAAAGTGGAAAATTCCCAGCATATCTGAAAACAGGTACACAGTTAGGAGGCAATACTAAAACTTAAATTGTTTTATTTATTTCTCTCCTGCATTCTCTAGAGTGCACTAAAAAACCATACTCACCAAAGCCATTTTCTTAAAGCGATCAGTTGAAATATAGGGTACTATCTGATTTCCTAAGGCCTGAGAGGCAGTGTATGCTTCGCAGCTGGCTGAGCAAAAAGACTCTCAGTAAGAGATGAACTTCACTTCATTGGCCAGCCCTTCCAAATTGTGCCAACCAATGTGCTACAGCTGGTAGATGAAGATTAACCCTGCTTCTCAGTTCCTTGTAGAGGAAAACAGTGAGTCATGCTACTTTTGTTTCACAATACAGTAGAAGGAAATCGCATCTGTGCCATTTACTGGGTACATTTATTACTAGTGTCATTTTAGAGGAAGGAAAGCAAGAGGCAAAGAATTTTGCAAGTGGTAAGAGAAATATTGCTGTACAAAGAAGGACAGTAAAAAATACACTGCTTTGAGGGTTTTAAGTAGAAAGGTTGGTTGAGGGTCTATTACCATAGGATGGGGAATATGTTGCCACATTATGCTAATTTTAACTTTTTAACGTTTTGTTACTTTATTGAATTGCAAAGCCCTAATAGAAATAATTTCTAGTTGTTGAAAAATTAAAATCTCAGAAAAAGCAAGCAGAATCAACATAGAATTTAAATAATTTCAGTGGGGTGTAGAAGAGCCCTTTTTTAACATCTTTATATATTTTTAAAATTTCCTTTCATTTACAATTATTAGAGGAATAAAAACTTCCTCACAAACATTTGAATGAACTAGGTGCCCTTTTATGTCATCAGTTATTCTTTCTCATAAATAATTTATGAGACCTAAGACTTGTTTTAAATGATGTTCATAGAAAATGAGTTTTAGGCTAATAGTATTTTTATTTTTTTCTATGAAACGAGGTTAGTTGATTAAATTATATTTCAGCAGTGAAATTATATATAAGTAAGGTCATCATGTCAACCAACAGCTAATATGACTTAGATAACCACTGACTACATGAATAATAGGTTTTGGCAGCAAGTAACAAAATGCATTTTTCCTGTAATGAGTTTACAGACATGTAATTATTACAATGAATATGTTCACAGAAAAGCTCTAAGGAAAGTCTGAGTGGAAAAAATGGTGAATGGCATAATCTGTTCAAAAACAATTAATGAATTCTAAATTAGAATATTAACTTAGAATAGTTCAGCTTCTTAGTTGTAACATATACCCCCTGTTACTGAAGAATGCAAGAGTGAAAATGTTGGGTTGGTGAGGCATATACTCACATAGGACTGATATTGAACCCTGAAACATATTTCTTTCTTTAAACATGGATTTAGCCAACAGCTTCATAAGACAGTATGAGAAACAAAAAAATGTACTTAGGTAATTCTTTAAGAAAACAGCTAAAATAACTATTGGTAGATTTTCACTAGCCTTTTCTGGTAACATTTTAAAATTTTGTGTCATATTCTACTTAAATACAAAATCTGCTAGAATTAGGTGTTCAAAACAGCTAAATGGATCTAGACCCAAGGTTTTATTTTCTTTTTTTTTTTTTTTTTTTTTTTTCCCTTTTATTCTCTTCCTTCAACTTGATTTTCTCTCTGGTACCAACTAAAGTTTTACCTGAAAAAAGGCCTTTGGGTAGGCCTTTAACCACAAAGGATCTGCAAAGCACTGATGAGTCAGTAAACCACAGCAAATATTTCTGTAAAATTCTACTGACAATGGTATTTCCAGGATACTTATCTAATGAGAAGAGTTCAAGAAATCTTGAAGACTGATGCTTTGTTAGTCTACATAGGTTTAAGAATTGTTGGACCATTAGGGCAACCACTAGGCGACAATGGCTTTTAGGATATTGTGATGTGAAATACTACGTACATAAATGAAGTAGAGTTGGACTGATCCTAAGCTGCTTAAAAAACCAAACACAGAAATCATTGTAAATTCTTGATGTAGAGAAAATGGCTAAGTAAATGTAGGAAATGAAGCAAATAAGGCTCAGTTTCATTTTTTCAAGTTAATTAGGCTTAAGAATGCTTTTTACTAGAAAAGTACAGATAAAAAGACTTTTCTTAGTTAGTATCGACAAAATCTAACATTTTTCCACACATTACAAATCACCTCTCAAAACTGTTGTTTTTCTTGAAGGACACAGCACATTGTTATGAAACTGTTTTGGATCTTAACATAGGCATGTTTGAATGATTCCTGATAACCAGGGTTGCTGAAATGTGTTCCAAATCACCTGGAGAAGGATTGTACCGCAAATTTATTTTCCTTTGTAGCCAAGTGCAAATATATATTTTTTTGGTGTTGTTTCTTATCTTGACAAGCTCTTTTTACTTGTTGCTGCAAGAACCTGCCTAATTCTTTCTCCACTTTCCAAGCCTTGTGCATAAAAGCCAACTGAATAGAAAGTGCTCTTGGCACTTCTAATTATAGGCTAATTTGAATGTCATTGAAGGGAAAAGGAATGTCCAAATAGTGAATGACAAAACAGAACAAGAAAGGTAGAAAACTGACCTTGATTACAACCTGGAGTTGTCACTAAACATTACAAAAATCCTTAGGAACTGCTGTTTCATAAATTATTTGTGACACTTACAATAAATATTGAATTAGGTCTCTTGTGGTGTACTTAAAGCAAAATGAAAGTGTCTTTAAAGTAACATGGTACTTATTATGGGCCTAATAAACCGTCATGTAGCTTTAATGTGATACCTCTATACAGAATTGCCATAGGCTTATGTACTTGTGCAGAATTCTATTCACTTCACTGGGGCTTTGCGTGCTCTTTGGGACTTTCTTAATGTGCCAGTATGTAAACTTTGAGCCTTTATGAGTTTCTCTTGAGTCTTACCTATCCCCAGATGTTTATAGCTACGCTCATGTTATTAGTTTAATCTCTTTTTTTTGTTGTTCAATACCTGCTAGAAAATCAGTCAAAATCAGTAATGTGCTTTTTATGTAGCTCCAGAAATAACTTCATAGTTAATATATTGTTACCATGTTGGTTTGAACTACTAGACAATGTGTGCTCTTTCTGATGTTGCATCTGGGATAAGAAAATGACAATGGAAACTTGGTATCCTTCAGTTCCATTTCTTTCACAGAATCTTAGGGATTGGAGGGGACCTCGAAAGATCACCTAGTCCAATCCCCCTGCCGGAGCAGGAACACCTAGATGAGATTACACAGGAAGGCGTCCAGGAGGGTTTTGAATGTCTCCAGAGAAGGAGATTCCACAACCCCCCTGGGCAGCCAGGGGGATAGTGTTCTGTCACCCTCACTGTAAAGAAGTT